>NW_026555343.1:15063841-15275613 GCF_029017545.1 Prosopis cineraria | reverse complement strand
CTTTGCTTCCCATGATCCCCTCCTACTGCTTCTACCCATATGTCGAGACTTTGGAAGCCCAACATAGCTAATATGACTCAGGTATTCAGTACAAAAGTCAACAGCCTCTTCACAAATATACCGTTCAACAATACAACCCTCCGGTCGACTTTGATTTTTCACATAGCCTTTCAAAATCTTCATATAGCGCTCAGCCCACACATTTGAACCTCCCTAACCAAGTGAACAGTTAGGTGGATCATAATATCAAAGAATGCCAGTGGAAAATACATCTCAAGCTCACACAGTGTTAATACAATTCGAGCTTGCAACCTTGGCAACTTATGTGGGTTAATCACTTTACTGCAAATGGACTTGAAAAACAAACATAACTTAGTAATCATCCCTCGTACTTTAGGGGGTAAAATTACACATATAACAACTGTAATGAAATCCTCCATTAAAACATGGCAATTGTGAGACTTTAAGCCCTTCAACTTCAAATCTTTCATTGATACAAATATTTTTATGTGTTGAAGAGTAACCCTTAGGAACTTTAACTACATTAAGGAACTCACAAAATGCAGTTTTCTCTTTCTTAGATTGCGTATAAGCTGCCTACGGTTTTCCTTATCTTGGGGTGCTAATTCTTCTCTTATTCCTAAAGAGACCATGTCCAACCTTGCTTTTATGCCATCTTGTTTTTCCTGACACTTGGAGTAAAGTTCCAATAAGACTCTCACAAACATTTTTTTCAATATGCATGACATCAAGAAAATGCCGAACATCTAAGGTGGTCCAATAAGGGAGTTTAAAGAAAATAGATCTCTTCTTCCATCTGGTTGTCCCAAGGTGCCTTGCAAATAGTTTGCCAAATTCAATATCCAAATCCTTAATCTTCTCAAACAACTCATCACCAGTTAACGACAAAGGTGTCTTACCTTCTTCTGGATTTCCATTGAACGCTTTTCTCAACCGCCGATAATGATGTTCTTGGTGTAAAAACCTACGATGGCCAAGGTAAACATTCTTCATCCCATGTTGAAGCCTCATAGAATGTGTTCCCTCTTCACAAATAGGGCATCCAAGTTGCCCTTTAATGCTATACCCTGACAGATTGCCATAAGTAGGAAAGTCATTGATTGTACCGAAGAGCATAGCTCTTAAATTAAATCTTTCTTCTCTATACCCATCATATACCTCTATACTTGACTCCCACATGATCTTCAAGTCATCAATTAGAGGAGCCAAATATATGTCTATGTCATTCCTAGGTTGCTTGGGTCCCACAATTAGCATGGACGACATCATATACTTGCGCTTCATGCAAAGCCATGAAAGAAGGTTATAAATCACTAAAATGATTGGCCAAGTGCTGTGGCTACTACTTTGAATCCCATAAGGATTCATCCCGTCGGTAGACAATGCAAGGCGTAGATTCTTACTCTCTTCCCCAAATTCAGGATACTCATAATCAATCTTTCTCCATTGTGGAGAATCAGCAGGATGACGAAGCATGCCATCTTTTATCCTTTCATCCACATGCCATGTTAAGTTTTTTGCAATTTCTGCACTGCTACACATGCGTCTAAATCTAGGCACGATTGGAAAATACCATAGTGTATTCACGGGACTTGATCCGTTCTGCTTGTAGCGTGAGGCATTACACTTCAGACACTCGGTTAACGACGCATATTCATTCCGAAATAAAAGGCAATCATTAGGGCATGAGTGTATCTTTTTATAACTTATGCCAATTGATCGCAATACTTATTTTGCATCATATGTTCGACAAGGAAGCTCATTTTCCTTAGGAAGTAATTCTACTTTCAAATACCCAAGCAACTCAGTAAAGCTTGCATCATTCCATCCATGTTTTGCCTTCATATTGTACAATTTTAACACTGCTGACAACTTTGATGCACTACAACCAGCATATAACGGTGTCTCCGCATCACTTTTCAACTTCTCAAACATTTCTGGATAATCCTTGAGGTCCTCTTTAACTGCTTTGGCCATCTGTTCAAGATAATCTTCCTCAAGTGTGCATGTGTCAAAATCATCAGGAGATGATGCACATCTTTCACTATGCTTTTGGCTGCAACCAATATCATCTCTTGTCTCTCCATGCATTGTCCAACACTTGTAACTTTGATCCATCCCATTAATCACTAGGTGTTCTTCACAAGTATCTGGACTAACTCGCTTCACAAGACCATACTTTAAACATGGGCAAACAATCCTAGTAGGATCCTCCGCATGCTTAACTGCAAGCTTAACAAAATTTGCCACCCCATCCCAATATTCCTTGGATAGACGATTGACAAACATCCATTCCTTATTCATAATTCCTAGAAAGATTAAGAGGGAAATATGATTAGTGACTTTGACTACTCCTAGATAGCGGGAGAATTAGATACAAAAATCAATTAGTCAATAAGTCACTAACCACATGTTTGCACATTCCCTCTTTAATCTTGTTTAAAACTAATAATTATATTTTAATGCTAGCCATTGAAATAATTTTGGCAGCATAACAACTTAAAAAAGAGAGTTTCCCGGGCCTTATCCCCTCTTCCTATTAATCTAAATGACAACAACAACAGTATCCACAACAACAAACACATAAAGTTATATTCAAGAATAATTTAAAAAAAAATTAATAGTATATATAACGGCTTAAAATGAGTATTACCAGGTCTTTATGCTGTTAAAAAATCAAGTTATTCATAATGAGACTATATATGATCCAACAACAATAATAACAACATTAATAAGAAACTCAATTTTAATTAAAATCATATTAAACCACATCAAACACTATATAAATATCAATTTAAAATATCAAAAATATTAAAAACAAGGTAATTAGGTGGTATACTATTTTCATATCCTTAATGAATCTCCTCATATCAACAAAATAATTGGATGATCCCTTAATTCAATAATTAAGTACCCAAAAACTCAAAACTTCAAACACTCACTGGGAAGAACAACAATGCATATCAAAATAAATAACACAAAAATTATTTATTACATATGAAAATCAAAATCAATTACCCATACATTCAAAATGAAGATTAATGATTGAGAAAGCAAGAACCTACCTCAATAAGAAGAGAGAACACTGACTATGCAGAAAAACAGAGATGAGAGTCTGTTGTAGAGTAATAGAGACCGAGAATCCAAACGAACGAGTGCCCACGAGACTTATGGAAGCCGAGAATCAAAAACCCCTCAAGAATCGAGACCGAAAATGTGTTTTTTGGCAGTTAGAGTGACGAAAAATAGGTTTCAGTGGCTCTGAGTTTGTTTCTGAAGATGAAGGATTTGCAGAAATGGAGAGCAAAAAAGAAATCTGGAGGGAATTTAAGTGACAATACTTGACGATTATTTCATAATAACCGTCAAGTATTACATATATGACGCTTGTTTTAAAACAATCGTCAAGTGTATGGCAAACAAACTTGATGGTTATTTCAAAACAAGCGTCAAGTATGTGAAAAAATTTAATTTTTTTTCTACTATTAATTTGACGTTTGTTTATTGAAGACCAATGTGTAAATTTTAGCTTTATATGACAGTTATTTATAAAAAACGTCAAATATATATACTTGACGGTTATCTTTAAATAACCGTCAAGTATTTACTTAAATATTTGATGCTTGTTTCGTAAAAACCATCAAGTATTCTCCGCCTTTTTTAGTTGTTTTTTTCAAATGAACGTCAATTATAAGGCGTCAATTATATACCTTTCTGTAGTAGTGTATAGGAGGTGCTAGTCCCATGCGATGGCCAATGCACGTGGAACGGAGGGATGATTATTCATGAGCATCGTACTCACATTTGATTTCGTGGCTTTAAGTCGTGTTTGGTTAGCATTACCCTTATGGACTGTGTGTCCAGGTTTCTTTTGTGGCTTCGACTGCGTTTGGTTACTTACTCTCATGGACTGTGTGTCCATATTTGTCTTCATGGCAAGAGCCACATTTAGTTATTTAACCTCGCAGACTGTGTGTCCATGTTTGTTGATTCTGATAAGCCCCTATAATCATAAATTAGATTATTGGTGATTTTACATCTCATTGGTTTTTTTATTTAATAATTTATGTATAATTATTTATTTTCTTGAAATCACGTGACAATAATATTTAATCTGATACTTTAATGGTTCAAAATTCTATTTAAAGTTATATAGAGTTATTTTGTTTTGAAGTTTATTAAATTTTTATGAAAATTGTCATCTTCAACTTACATAATTGTTTCAAACTTTCTTTTTATTCATGTTTAATTATTTATTGTTGGGATGTTATTTATTGAAAAAAGATTTTTGGTCTCAGATGGAAAGGTTCAACTTGTATTTCAACATATTCATTGCGACGTTTTATCATTCAATAGAGTGAAAGAATTACTTTGGCAAGACTCATTTGATGTAATCTGAGCCTTATATTAAATCAATGGTCTGGCCCTTGACGTTCCACGTTGATTATAGGCAAGATCCTCGCTTTTATTATAAGATTGAATAATTATTGGTAAGGAGTGCAATTTCTTTGTCTGTATTATTGTTGTTCTTTATTGGTGACAAATATTGGGAAGTCTCAATTTTAGGATATATTCCGCTAAATATTTTTTATAGGAAATTTTGAAATTTGGTTGCATGAAGAATATAAAACAATTAATTAATTAATAATCATAAAAATAAAATATCTAAAAATTTTATTTATATGTTATATGTGTTTATGGTGTACACACTTGAAATTTCTTTAGTTAAGGCTTATGGGATATGAGTTTTGCATACATATCCCATGCTGATCACACCTTATATTTTGGGGCATGACAACGTATTTCTCAATCAACTATATAATAGTTTTCTCAAAACATCCGTTGTATGGTTGCATATAATGGTTATTTAACGAAAACTATTATGTATATAGCTAGGCCTAGTTTTAATTATTTTTTACAAATTGTTCAGCCAACTATATAGTGATTATTTGAAAATAACTACTATATGGTCAATGAAATATGTTTAGTATTCTTCTTCATTCAATTCTACATGCATTAACAGAGATCAATGAGGCACTATACTAGAAGATTGGGTTTCACTTATTTAGGAACATTCATTTAAATTTTAATATTTGACAATCACAACTATGATAGTAATTATAAATGATGTATCTTTGAATCTCTCAATCTAATTTATAGGTTGTACATACTTAATTAATAATTATCTTTCCACTAATTATCAAATTAATTAAATTATAAGGAGAATTGGGATTGTAGACTTTCAATAATATAATAGATCCCCTTTCATATGTTTGATGAAATGAGAGCATTACTAAAGTGTAATGACCCTAAATTTTAAATCAAACAAAATTTTTTTCAATAAATAATTTATTTAAATAAATTTTATATCAAGAAGAAATTGATAGTTTATAGGAATTTAAGCAAGAAATTTTATTGAGGATCTAAAATCTAAATTTTTCTGGGTAAAAATTTAGTTTTAAGTTATAGAACAATTTTGCACTCTCTTTGGTAATATTTTTGTGTCATTTCTTGTCATATTCTCGTTCTGTTTCTTGTAATTTTTCCAAAACTTTTTTGAATCAGATTTTATGAACGAAAAACAGAGCATCTTTTCGAGATTTTATCCTTATCGCCATTCGAACTTTATAGAACATGTTAGAGATAGATTTGTTTTCTCTGCAGCCATTCTTGAGCTCCTCCTCTCTTCTCGATCATGTCCCTTCTTTGAGCCTCATCGTCTGCAATTTTGTGGCCGCCTGATAGCAGCACGATCACTCTGTTCTCCTCCGTAGCAGCTTGGCAAACCTCCTCTCTCCTCTGTTTGATGTGCTCGACGACTTGGAGGAGGCTAGGATTTTCCTCCTCTTCTTCGCGTCTGCATATGAAATTAGTTCAGATCCTCCATTGTCACCAGCAGCGTCACTCGGCATTGCACCTCCGTCCGCACCTGTGTTGGCCATCTTTGCTTTGTCTCTTTCCTCGGTGCGGGCACGGTGTGCGTGGGTTCTGAATGTTAATTCTCTTCCTTCCTTATACTTTCTGTGGTTGGGTTGCGTCGGACAGCCTTCTTCCTCCTCCATGTCCGATCTGCAACTTCTTCTCCTCCCTGTTTCTTGCATTGCTGATTGAAGCTGCTGTCGCGTGAGTTTGGTGATGGCTGATGCGTTCAGCTTTCATCCATTCTTCCTCCTCAACTTTCATCCATTCTTCTTCCTTAGTTGTTGGTGTTGCATGTGTGCATGATGTAAGCATGATCCTTTCCTCTTTTGGCCGGTGGGTGCTGTATTTTTCTTTCTTTGAGCTGTCGTGGCTGTTGAAGGAGGGAGTTGAAGTCTTGTTTTGATTGCTGTGGCTGTTATTGTGAGAACGGGAAAGTTTAGTGTCTTAGTCGTCTGAGGGAATAAGCTTGCTAAATGAGTATATACATGTTAGAATTTTTTTTTAGTTGAAGTTGTAAATTTTAGTCGATGCCCAAGTGTGATTCAAGAGTTGACTGGGATTTAATTTGATGTGCTTTGTATCTTTGATGATGCTAGAGTTATGTTGAAAATTGATTAAGTTGTCAGGTGCTTAGTATGGATTAAATTTTGATGCACTCAAGATATTTGAAAAAATGCTTGAAAGAATGTTGTTAAATTGGCATAATATAGTTTGAAGGATTATATATGTGGTGATTTGAGCTATTACTTGGGATTATAAATGTTATTTGATGAAACATATATCTTTACATACAAGTTATAAATTTGAACTACTTATTGGAATCATATAGCACTAAAAGAAGAATTGTTAAACTATATAATAATTAAGATTTTTCTTAAGTTTGGAATAAGGGTTGAGTTAATGGTTAAGGTTAAATATTGTTAAGTACTGATGGTCTACTTGATATAAATTGTTGGAGGGTTCAGAGAAAGTTTTAGGGGTTAATGAGAAATTTAAAGAATTATTGAAGAATTTGAATGGTAATTTTTCTTGTTTAATATAAGAAGAGAATTCATAATGATAAGAGGATTGTTGGGTTATGTATTAGACTATTTGGAGAATCATTAAAGTAAGTGAGAACTTGATGGGATCAAGTTGTAGAATTTTTGAAAATTTTCAGATGAGTAGGTAGTGTTCCAAGTCTTTTTGGTGGAATGTTTTATAAAATTCTTTTATTTAAATTTCACTGTTATTGCTTTATAAATTATACAAATACTCTTATTAATCTTATTTTTTACTAATTGTTTTATTTCTGGTAGAATGTTAATCTTATTTTTCTAATAATTGCTTTATTTATGAACACGTGTTAATTTTTCTAAGGATTTACATTAGTAAAAAATTATTGAAATGTATTTACAACAATTTGTATTATTTCTTGTAAGCAGTTTTATTACTTGATTTTATGTTGATATAAAATTTTTACTACAATAATTTGTGTATGGAGGAGATAATAATAAATTTGGACGATGGAAAATGATAGTTGGATAGTATTTGCAACTGAAAATTTTGAAGCTATTTTGTTGCTCCATACATGCTTGATTTTAATGAGGAGGATTGAGTTCGAAACATTGGATGTTAACGGTAATTTCGTTAGCCCTTTGTGCACCATGGTACACTTTATTAGTAGGGTGCTTATGGGAGATGTTAGCCCCGTGCATAGGTCAATGCATGTAGAATAGAGGGATGATTATTCGTGAGCACTGTACTCACGCTTGTTTTCATAGGCTTTGTGCCTGCGCTTGTTTCATGGCTCCTGTCGCTCTTTTTTTGTGGCTTTTAGCCTCGCTTGATTGGTTACTTATCCTCGTGGACTATGTGTCCACGCTTGCTATTAGTTCTAATTAAGCCCTCCTAATTCTAAACTTAAAATTTATTATTTTATATTTTCTCTTGAAAAGCATTCTACCTAGTTATACTATTGCTTGAAACCTTTATATTCTATTAGTAGTATAAATTTTGATAAATTATTTTGTTCTATTAACATTGTTCAAATTCATGATTATATCATTGAGAAAACTTATTGCTTATTAGTTTTATGTTCATATTTCATTATGTAAAATTTTTTAAATGAAATTTACTCATTAATTTCTTTATACATTTATATACATATATAATTGGAACGTTACTGTAATGATCCGAAAATTTTAAATTAAACAAATTTTTTTTATCCTAATAGATATTTTATTTAAAAAAGTTTAATAGCAAGTAGAAAGGGATAGTTTATAAGAATTTATACTAGAAATTTCCTCAAAGACCAAGGGTCTAAAGTTTTCTGAGAAAAAGCTTGATTTTAAAATTATAAGAGAATGTAGTGCCCTTTCTTGTAATTTTATTATTCTTTTTCTTGTGATTTTCTCATGTTATTTTTTGTAATTTTTCCAAAAACTTCTTTTCTTCAGTTTTTATATCTTGCATGGAATCAAAAACAGAGCATTCTGGAATCTTCTCTTCACCGACTTAGATTTCATTTCTTTCATCATTTTCAAAACCTTCCTCCTCTCCTTTGAACTTATTCTTCTTCTCACCGGTGGCATGCATCTTGCTTCATTGGTTCATCTCTTCTGTTGAGCGTGTGGAGTGATCAGAATCCTTCATTCATCCCTATTTTTTTGCTACTTCTTTGTTTAGTCTACAATTATGTTGCTCACCATTGACGAGGTCAAAGTCACGAGTTCGTCATTCCCCTGTTCTTTGTTTCACCATCGACTCCTTCTTCTCCCTTCCTTGTTGTCATCATTTAGGTGTTGGTGAGTGAAGCTCATCCTTCATCCTACTCCTTTATGCAACAGCATCTCTTTCCTCCTCCATCATTGAGTTCTGTCGGGCTCCCTCTCCCCTACACAGCTCCTGCAAATCTTCTCCCTTCTTGCTGTGCTGTCTATGATTAAGGTGAGAAGCATTGAGATCTTCTTCCTGATAATCTTGGGTGCGTGAGTGTGTGAATTATTAGTTGAAGTTGTTATTTTTCCTCTTGTGATGTTGCTATCCGTGTGATGAAAGAGGGAAGAAATTTAAATTGCATTGGAAATAATTTTCTACACTTATGAGTATGGACTATTGTTGCTGTGTGTTAGAGTGTGGTTAGCTCTGTGTGTCCATGAAATTATCAAATTTTAGTGTGTTTTCTATTGCTATCATGCTGTTATAGGGAAGAGATAATTCAAATATTGAGCTGTTAATTTATCTTAAAGTTTGAGAATGATATACTCATAGGTCATAATTTTTGAGTTGAACTAATTGTTTAAATTGGGTGATGTTGAAGAATTTGTTAGGATGAAGTTGGAAAAGAATAGCTTAAATATAAAACTTAAATATTGGTGCTTATAAGATGTTTGTTGAAATGTTTGCTAGAGAATGTTGTAAAGGTGATAAATATTGGTGCTTATAAGATGTTTGTTAAAATGGTTGCTAGAGAATGTTGCAAAGGTGATAATAATAATAATAATAATAATAATAATAATAATAATAATATGATTATTTGAATCCTTGAAATTGGATAGTTTGTTGATGAAATATATGTCTTTACATACAAGTTGTAAAGTTGATTTACTTGTTGAATTTATTAAACATGGAATAAGAAGCGTGTTAATGATTGGGGTTGAATGTTGTTGGTTTAAATGCTAGATTAATTTAGAGTATCATTGGAGAAAGTGGGAAATTGAGGGAGTCTAATTATAAGATTATTGAGAAACTCTCAGGTAAGGGGATAGCGTCCCAACTAATTTATCAATTAATTTTTCTTATTAAAATTTATTTTTTTATTAATTATTTTAATAATAATTATGTTAATTAGTGGATACTTTGTTAATTAAATTTCTTTATTTTTAAGTTTTAAGATGGTGGTGACAGACGATTCATCACAGCATATGAATGTCTTACCCCTTATGAGATATCCTTTCAGGATTAATAAATTCCATTTCATTAGCATTGGCAATTTTTGATTATTCAATAAATGCAAGCATGAGTATTGGATATGAAATTTGATTTTGGCAAGTTTTAATGCTTAAAAGTATTCATGTGAGTTTGATTTTGAGAATGAGAACTGTATTTTGAAAGTAATAATTTTCTCGAATGTTTGAAAATGGTTTTAAAAAGGGATTTTATATAGAACACTGCAGTTAGCCCTTGACGCGCTATGGTATACCTAGCTAGCAGGGTGTTTATAGGAGATGTTAGCCCCATACGATGGCCAACACACGTGGAACGGAGGGATAGTTATTTGTGAGCATCATACTCACATTTGTTTCGTGGCTTCAAGTCGCGTTTGATTAGCATTACCCTCGTAGACTGTGTATCCATGTTTGTTTAGTAGCTTTGGCTACGTTTGATTACTTACCCTTGTGGACTGAGTGTTCACGTTTGTTTTTATGGCATAAGCCATCTTTGGTAAGTTACCCTCGTGGATTGTGTGTCCACGTTTGTTAATTGTTCTGATAAGTCCCTATATTTATGAATCCAATTGTTTGATGATTTCATATTCTATTAATTTTTATTTAGTAATTTGTTTATAAATATTTATTTCATTTATCTGCTTTCTTGAAATCAAGTGATATTATCATCTTCTATGATAGTTCAATGATTTGAGATTTTATTTGAAATTTATAAAGCTATTTTATTATGAAGTTTATAAAATTTTTACAAAAATTTTGTCTATTTAACGTATATAACTATTTCAAATTTTTCATTTTATTTATGTTCTATTATTTATTGTTAAGACGTTATTCACTGAAAAAGATATTTTGGTCTTAGATGGTATAGTTGAACTCATGACTCGAGATATCCATTGAGGAGTTTTATTACTGAATTGAAGTAGAAAAATTATTTTAGTCAAATCCTAATTTGATGAAAATTTGAACTTTATACCTACATTGGCGTCTGGCCTTTGGTGCTCTACATAAATTACAGGTAAGATCTTCACATTTCTTTTAAAATTGAATATCTAATTTAATATTGTAATAATTTTTAAATACTCTATTAGTGTGTTTAACACATTAATTTTAGAGTTCCTCCGATCACGGCTGAAGGAATGTGAGGTTTGTGCCCATATCCTGTGCCGGTCACATCTAATTTTTGGGGTGTGATAGTTACTCACTGGTAATTTCTTTGATCTCAGATAATATAGCCGACGCTACGCGTCCAGCAGATCATTGAGAGGCCCTTGTGTTTTTGGAAAAGAGGAAGCCTATTATGATTATTGTTTTGTTAAAATAATGTATTCTATTTTGTAACCATAGCTTAGCGCTCCACGTGTATCATAATTAGATTTTAGTCTTATTTTATATCATGTAAATTGTTGGAAAGGAGCTAGTCTCCTTACTGGTTTGGTTGATAGATTTTGTTGTTGTGAAATTTTCAAGAGGTCCAAATTATAGGGGAGATTTTGTCAAAATTTTCATAAAACATTTAAAATTTTATGAACTTTATTATTATATATAACTTACATATTGATATCTTAGCTTAACATCTAGTGAATTAAGGCTTATGAAATGTGAGTTTATCTCATATTTCATGCTAGTCATACCCAAAACACTTGGGTGTGACATAGAGTTGGTAAATCGGACAGGCTAAGCTCAATTCAAGATGAGCTAATTATTTAGATCATGCTTAGAATACTCAAACATGTAGAAAAAAACACATATAACCAAGTGTAAATGTAACACTATAGGCTTTTGTGGACTTATTTGAGTTTGTCTGAATATCAAAATATTTAAATATTATTTTACTTTCTTTTATTAATTTTTTTAGCCAATTTCAACTTTTATCTTAAAAAATTAAGATTTTCAATTTAATCTTATTTTAATTTTATTTTATTAATAAAAAATTTGGTTATTTGGGCTAAGGTCAATCAAGCAACTTGAATAAGCCTTAAATAAAGAAAATTTTTTAAACTTTCAAGTTTGACTTTAAAATTTTTTAAACTTATTCCAACTGGTCAGAATTAATGGCTCTATTATTACCAAGGGAATGATTATTCAAAATTGTAAAGTGAAAACCAAATGTCCAATGCATTAAGATTACGTGTGATGGACTTCTAATTAATGGGAGATTGGTACATAAGGCCCTAGAAACCAAGAAAATTGCAACTAGGGCCTAATAAAATCTAAATTGATTTTGCAAGCCCAAGCACCCTAGATACAATTAAATTTTATTATGAAATGATAGAATTGGCCTTAGTTTGAAAGAAGAAGCATCGTGCAACATGCAAAACCTTGAACCACAATGATAGGTGTCAGAGTGTTACTGCCAACGACAACGATAGCAGAGTGACAATGAAAAGTGGGAAAGAGAATGGGGTAGGTGGGTTCGACAACAACCTCATGAATATGATAGCCAAAATTGAGAGGGTAGGTGGATTCCAAAGACTCTTAAGCCTTCTATATGAGTAGAATAATGATGGCAACAATAATAGAGGTCTAGACCAACTCATTATTATCATGCCATCACACCCAAAAGGTTCCCATTCTTTGCATTTGAGATGGATTTAATTAGAGGTTTTACATATTGTAATAGGGTATATATGAGATGAATTTTTTTGTTATAAAAAATGCATTATAGTGGTGTTCAAATTGGAATTGTAGTTGTGATTTAGTTGCTAATGTTATCTAACTTAGTTGCTGATATAATTTGACTTGTTTGCTAAACTTTAAATTGGTAGTGGATTATTTATTAATAAATCATGGTATTTTATTTGTTTATATTGGATGTCCACATGTAAATATATGAAACCTTTGCCTATGAATATATAAACTTTTACTTGTTAATATGTGAATGTGTAGTTGTACAAATAAGAACTTTTACTTTTTGTCACTAAATCTTATTTCTGAATAAATCAAGTTAAAAATTTTGGATTTTGACTTGTAAATCGATAAATCTATACTTATAAATATTAGAAATTTAAGTTGTAAGTTTGTGAACTTGTGCAACACAGACTTGTCAATTTTAAATAGGAATTGCACTACTAATAGACAATTACTTGTTAATATGTGCACCTAAATTTGTGAAATTGTGGACATGTAATTGTAAAAAAACTAGAATTTTCACTTGTTGTCATAATTTTATTTCCAAATATATGAAATTAGAAATTCTAGACTTTGACTTGTGAATTGATAAACTAATGCTTGCAAATATTTGAAGTTTAAGTTATAAATTTGTAAACTTTTGTGTTGCTAACTTGTGCAGGTGTATTGAGTATGACATTTTGTGCTAGCTAGTGAAGCATCTCAATAATGTCAAAGTTCAAAGTATTTGCCCTTGCACTTACAGCAAGAATTAAAGGAAAGCCAAAATTATAGGATGAAGCATCAAAATGTAATTAGTATTACTCTAGAAATGTGTTGTGCTATTTTAAGTTGGTTTTTTGTACATGGAGTTGGTTTGTTGTAAGTGAATGTATGATAGATATTGTGGTGTATGTTTGGAAAACATTTGTTGTGGGTAAATTTCATTTATTTGTAATGAAAAATACAAGTTTCCCAGGTTTATTCACAACAAAAAGTCTATATAAAATATGACAGGATCCATTTATTAATAACACAATATCCATTTATTTCACAGTCTATATGGTTAGGTTGAACATTTGTACAAGTTTTTCATGTTTATTCACAACAGAAATTTTAAGATTTGTATATAATATAACAAGGTCTATTTATTAACAACATAATGCCCCTCTCTGTGGAACACTTGAACATCTACACAACATGCTTTCAATATTGAAATAATGAGAATATTTACATCATATTTGAAAGATTTCATGTTGGTATTGGCCCTTCAACTAAAATAAGTATTGACATGAAATTTTACATCACATTTCATGTATGATATATACAAAAAGTGAGCAACTATATCCAAATCAATATCTCAATGTTGTGGAGATAGATAAATTCCATCTGTTAATGCCAATGAATGGTCTATCTTGTATTATTAAATTATTTCCATGCAATCAATGCTTTGTATTACAGAACTAAACCTTCAATATAGATAAGTTAATGTTCATGTTTTTTCATCACATAATCCAATGTTTCTGGATACATTTTCATCATATTGAATAAGTCATGAATTCTTTAATTCACATGTGAAAATCCAATATGAACAAGTAAAAAATCATGATTTTATAACAAATATTCCAACCCAAAACTTCCACAACCAAGTTGCTGTTCAACAACCTAATTAGGTTATATCAACAATCAAATCACAACAAAATTGTCTGATTTCAATACTATTATATTGCATTTTGTACAATAAATAATTTATTCTATATGCACCCTATTACCTCAAGTAAAACCCCATGTAAAATCCTATTAGAATTCATGATAGAACATATGTAAATAACATTAAAAGAGTTCATATATTAACAAAACAAGATCCATGCTTTATACATTGTCCGTGTGATTTAGTATAACTACAATGTACAAGATACTCTAGTGGAATTTATAACAGAACATCTACAAATAATATGACAAGGTCCATATATTAACAATAAAATGTATGTTCATCTATATGCCATACTTTAACATCTGCACAAGTTAATTGCAAAAATTTGTATAACATAAACTCCATAAAGAACAACATAATTAAACTTTGTAAATAACATCTTCAAAAGAACATATATACCTGCTAGATCAAAGTCTAAATTAGAAATGGAGGTGACATCTACATTAGAAATTGCAGAACTTACAGGTCCCATGAAAGTGAGAGCTATGATTCTAATGGCATTCCTCAATTAAAAAAAAAAGGCACATCCTAAGATACCATTATGAATGATGGATGCTATAATTATCTTGGGAATCAGCTGCAACTTTGCATTACTTTGTCCAAACTTTGAAACTCAATCCCTTTTTCTTGTATAATAGCAAACAATAATCCTAAAGTCCTTCCCACTATTCATACACATACTAATACATAGGTCATGCTAAGGCATTTTGGTTTTCTTTTGGTTCCTTCTGTGAGTGCAAAGGCAATTTGAGCTTTGACATTATTGGGATGCTCCATTAGCTAGCACAAAATGTGACACCAGATACACCTTTGCAAATTAACAATGCAAAAGTTTATAAATTTACAACTTAAAGTTTAAATACTTACAAGTAACAGTTCATCAATTCACAAGTCAAAGTCTAGAATTTTAAAATTCACATATTTAGAAATAAGGTCATGACAAAAAGTAAAAGTTTAGAGTTTTATAATTACATGTTCAAAATTTCACAACTTTAGGTACACATATTAACAAATAATTGTCTGCTGATAGTGAAATTCTTGTTCGGAGTTAACAAGTCCGTGTTGCACAAGTTCACAAATTTACAACTTAAAGTTCTAATATTCACAAGTACAAGTTCATTGATTCACAAGTCAAATTCCAAAATTTCTAATTTCATTTATTTAGAAATAAGGTTTGGTGACAGCAACTAAAAATTTTGATTCGTACAACTATACATTCACATATTAACAACAAAAGGTTCACATCTTGACAAGTTCAAGTTCACATATTTACAAGTAAAAGTTTATATATTCACAGGCAAAGGTTCATATATTTACATGTGAACATGCAATATGATCAAGTAAACTATCATGACTTCACAACAAATAATTCACTACCAATTTAGAATTCAATAAACAAATCAAGTTATTTCAGTAACCAAGTTAGATTATATCAGCAATTAAAACACAACTACCAATTCCAATTTGAACACCATTATAATGTATTTTTTACAACAAAAGATCCATCTCATATGCACCCTACTAACCTATGTAAAACACCCAATTAAATCTGTCTCACGTGCAAAGAATGGGAACCTTCTAAGTGTTATGGCATGATAGTGATAAGCTGATTTGGATCTCCATTATTATTGCTCTCATGATTCATCATTTATAGATGGCTTTAGAATATTTGGATCCCACCTACCCTCTCAATTTTGGCTATCATATACATGAGCTAGCCGCCAGACCCATCTACCCCATTCCCTTTCCTACTCTTTGTTTCCACTCCGTTGCTGTCACCGCTCGTGAGAATACTCCAGTGCCTATCATTGTTGTTCAAGGCTCTGCGTGCTACATGATGCTTCTTCTTTCAAACCAAGGGCAATTCTATCAATTCATAATAAAAATTTAATTGCATCTAGGGCCCTTAGGCTTGCAAAATCAATTCAGATTTTATTGGGCCTTAGTTGCAATTTTCTTGGTTTCTAGGGCCTCGAGTGTGATTCTCCCTTAATTAATTGAATCAAATAAGCGCTTAAGATTATGCTCTTCAATTGTGGATGGACAGACTCCTTTTAGATGGTCTCTTTTAATATTCAAAGTCATGCTAGCTTCTAAATCATAGTAGTTGTCCTAGGCGTGTAGTGTGGTCAATCAATCAAAAGTCATTCTATTGGTTTGTTAAAGAAGTTTAACTTTCCAATATTCGAATCCTTGCTAGAGGTGATTTCATTTAATAACTAACCATATTTTGAACATGATTGCCTCAAATAAAAGTAATAAAAAAAAAAAGTTTTGCTTTCTGCTGTGCTTGTGTACGCGGTTGTGCTCCGAGAGTCATTAACTCTATATTTGTAATCACTCTGGTTCAGTTAATCAAGATTGAAATCAGATCATAGTTCTCTCATTTAGACTGTGGCTCGTGACAAATCAAGTTGTGTTTTAATTTTTGTTTCTTTTTTGTCTTTCATTTTTTTCCACCAATGATATGAGCCGCCTTGATGATCAACTCTAGGATTCTTATTGTTGGTAGTGGCGCATAATCCTGGAATTGGCGTTGACTTGCCCTTCTCTGGTGTTTTTTTTTTTTTCCTTTTTTGGTTAATTTTAAAGGGCCAAAGCCTAATTCCCTTCTAACTTAAAGGTTCTAGTAGCTGGAATTTTATTTCTTGTTTAGACACGTTTTGGCCCTGATAATTTTTAGGGACCCAACTTACCTAATATTTTTTGTATAAAACAATATGACGAATGCATAATTTATCATGTTGAAAAAGTATATCTTTGATATGATATAAACTAAGATCTTTTAGAACTTTGATTTTATTTTTCTGAATCTGAATCTTGCATGTAAATACATAATCATTTAATGAGTATGAGTTATTTACACACACACATTGGCAAAGTCTGATAGATTTTCGAGTTTGATTTGAAAATATACGTTGTTTTGACGTGCACACCCACCTTATCCATGATGCACGTGATTTCTTGAAACAGTGCATCCCATAATTTGTTGTAACATCTTACTTTGTGAAACAATTCAACAACTTTTTAATTTTATATATGTATCTTTTTATTAGATTCAATCACATTCGAAGTATGGTTGGAGACTAATTATAATAAACCATTCAACAATACAAATTATGAGTTTTCATTAGGAGCGCAATTTTGGACCTTTAGAAACAAGGAAGGGTTGAAAACTTGGGAAAAATAAAATCTCAATTTCAGACCGTCAAGTTAAAAAAAAAATCATAACTTAGCTTATTATTCTCTCATTTTAAAACTTGATGAGACTTCTTTAGAGGAAAAATATGATATGGCAATTGGTTATGCCAGCATGATAATCACTCTGATCAATCCTTTGACAAAAAAAAAAAAACAAAGAAAATCACTCTGATCAATCCCATCTATGTTTTCGAACATAATAAATACAAATGAGGAAACAAAGATTGGGATAGGAGCTTGGCATGAAGATTTATGGCTATGATCTGATCTTATCAATAAATCAAGTTGCTTATATTTTCCGGGGAAACAGCTGTCAAGCAATTACATATCAGCTGTCCTTTCAAAAATCTTCACCAACCTTCTTTTTGTCTCCCAGCCAATTTTTGATACATGAGCCTCTTTTGATTAGGGTATCTCATCGATGGCCAAAAAAAAAAAAAACAAACAAACAAACAAAATAAAAAAAAGATAAGTGTATCTTATCAATTTGTTACTATCCATGTCACTTCAATTATATTGTGCAATAAATTGTTCGATTAAAAAGACATTAATATCTCCGATTCATGTATGGACCAAAAATATTTCTTCTCATCTTATTATAAATAAGGGAAAAATAGTTTTATTTATATATCATGTCATTAAATTTTTATTATGAGTTTTTTTATATATATCCTCAATAGGGGTGAAGCAAAGCTAGAAATTTTTATTATGGGAGGCCGAGATGGCAGTATATATGAAAATTAAAAGAAAGTTGTATGTATATATATCACCAACATAATATAAATATTTCAATATATATATTGATATTCAATTTTACACATATATAACAATATATATATATATATATTAAGTTTTGCTTATTGATTTTCTATGGAAAAAAATTATTAGTTATTATATCTATGATGAATGTTTTAGCAATTTCCTTCTCAATATAAATTATCATTAAATTGGTGAAATTTTATCATCCTATAAGCATTAAATGATTTAAATACATTATTGGAATCTAAATTTATGTTCAATGTAATAAACTCCATTACTTGCTTATTGAATTTACTATTTAATTTTTTTCAATTGATAATGATAGTAAATAAATATATCAACACATTAATAATGCTCAATTGTCTTAAAATATTTACGTCAATAAAATCAAATTATATCAAAGTAAAAAATCATTCATATTATAAATTTTAATAGCTTGATTATTTAAAAAATAATTTTTTTTAGAAGAACATCTTCACCAAACCTTTAACTTTTGAATAAGTGATTTTATGATAAATATCAAGCATATAACATTCAGTATATCTTGGGATTTTTATTACAATACTTAACAAAGTTTGTTAATGATAATTCTCATAATTTCTTTCATTAAATATAAAATAAAAGCAAAATAAAATAGTATCAATATTTTAAGAGCATGTATAACATTATCTTGTTGAAAATAAGTGGATATTATGACAATCATATATTCAAGTTATTGAAATAGTTGCTTTTATACATATGTAAAAAACTATATATAGAATTGAAATAAGAATTTCATCTAGTGTTTCATAACTTCTATAATTTGCTAACTTATGAGAGCTGAAAATATATAACTCCTATATTTTACTATGAAAAAAATTAAAAAGTAGGGGACTGTGATTTAAAAATAAAGGAGTTAGGAAGGTTACTTTTACACTTTTAAATGTAAGGGGGTTTGTTGCAACTCTCTCAAAGTTCATGAGAGTTTTATATATTTTAAACGTTACATATTTAATATGGACAAAGTTAGAAATTTATTAAATTTTTAAATAAAATTATATTGCGTTTTATATATTTTAACTGTCAAATATGCATAATTCTGTAGTAATGACTTATAGTTTTTAACATTTAACTTCTCAAAAAATACCTTACATTTTTTAATGAGGGAATATATATACACATATTCTATAAACATATTTCTTGCATATATGTTCATATTTTTTTATTTACTTAAAAGGTATAAATATGAATTTAAAAAATTTAAAAATAGCTGGACTGGTTCAACCTATTTACCCACCTGTTCTGTTGGTTTTGACCTTGGCCGATTCTATGATTGGACGGTTTTTAACTAATAATCGAAACAGGCTTGGGACCAGAGTTCTCCTAAAACTGATATTTTATTGGGGAAAAGCATGGATCTGGAAAAAGAATAAAAAGAAAAAAAAATACGACTCTCATCTGCGAACAAACGAAAACCTCGGAAATATGCGACAAAAATATAATTTTATGTTGTAATTTAATATATACATATATATATATATATATATGTATGTATGTATGTATGTATGTATGTATGTATGTATATTATAAGTTCCCTTTCGAAGACCACCACAAAGGAGAAAAGTAAAAACACTATCGCATTGGTGATGACGTGTTATGAATATAATAAACACATTTTACAAAACAAGCTTATATGATTTGGGCTTGGGATATTAGGAGCTACTGATCTTATCAAGAAATTATATATATTATTTGAATCAAATTAGCTGTACGTAAAGCAAATTGCTTCACTATAAGTCTCTTAATTATAATAATAATTAAAATGAAAATGACTTGAGAATTAAATTTATAGCACATGCATTAATAAGGGTCTCCTCAAGACCAAGTTGACAGCTTTTGTAATCGTCGACTAAGATTCAAAAACTAGAAATGAGATCAAGATATTAAAAAAAAAATTAAAGAAAAACAAAGATCGATGAGGATTAGGATACGTATAACAGACTACTGGTAAATTGGTTCGCTGGATTCTAGAATTTTTAATTTCAAATATCAACTTTTTCTTGTTTGTTTTTTTTTTGGGCTAACGTGGATAATATTTTCATTAGCAAATTGAAAGGAAGTATAATATTGAAAGATTCATCCTTTGTTTTCTTTTTCTTTTTTAATTAAAAAAAGCAAGCAAAAGCATGATTGCAAAATAAAACTAAACAACGTGAAAAAATAAGTTTCTGTCATTCATGATAGCAGAAGCACATTCAGGAAGAATAACATCATAGCAGGAGATTAAAAAGGAGCTGTAGTGAGCATCTCAGGCCATCATATCAGCACATGCGATCCCTTCTCTGTGAGAGTGATGAAGCTCAAAGTCAGAGAGGAAGATCAAAGACGATTGAATGTTTTGAATTATTGACTGTAACGGGTGATCAAGATTGCCGTCTCTAAATATGAGATTCATAGCATCTCATCCGTTGTTTTCTTGTTGAACTAATTAATTGATTTACATAGTTAGTTGGTTAGTCACCTTTGAATTTGGCCTTTTATGTTTTTTAAATGAAGTCTTTGTTTTTTCTTTTTTTCAAAACTCACTATCTTGTTGGAGAATTTGATAATTTCCTTAAGGGACAATAACAATTAAGGACCTTCTAAGGTCATTAATTTTAATTAAGGACCATAAAATATTAAAATCTCAATTAAGGACCATCATCTTTACTTGAGATAAAAAAAAGGCATAACTTTACAAAATTACCCTCCAATAAACACTAAAACATACATAACATCACCAAAATCACTATCGTGGTATAAGAATATTATTAATGTTAGTTGAAAAAAACAAGAAATCACACTTGGGAATAAATTATTTTTCAATATGAAAGAAACTAATTTGAATGTTTCAATGTCACATACGAATATATAAGTGACTTAAAAATTTATTAACTTCACTAAAAATTATGAATCCAATAACTTGTCAAATTCTATGTTTATTTACATATAGTTGCCACTTAAAAAATAAAGAGAAGACACTACTAAAATCACTATGGTGGCATGTGAATATTGTTATTGTTAGTTGGGAAACAAGAAACCACACTTTGAAACAGATTGTTTTTGAGTATGAACGAAACTCACTTTTAAAATATTTCAAAGTCACTTATGAATATACAAAAGTTTAGATCTATTTATAAATTATATCATTAAATTTTTATGAGTTTTTGTTATATTCTCATTAAATATTGTAGGGAAAAAATATATTAAGATATACAAATTTTTCCTAAATTTTAAAACAGTTAGATAGAACTCTCACCTTTAAAAATTTAAAATTAACTCCCTAATGATTTTTTTTTTACCATGTACTTCAATCCCACACTATTATTTTTTAGTTGTTTTATTAACAAAACTGCCACGATGTCATATTAAAAAAAAAACATGTTACAGCTTACGTAGCATTCAATGAAAGATTTTATAAAAATTTTATCCTTATTTTTTATCTTATTATCAGCTTACATTAGATTTTATGAACATAGCTTTTTTTAATATGAGGATGCCATGACAATTTCTGTTAGTAAAGTAATTAAAAAAACAATATAATACAATATATAAAATTTTAAACTTTTAAAGATAAGGATGTTTTGTACAACTGCTTAAAAATTTAGAGGAGTTTTATATATTTTAAAATTATACATAGTTAATATGGATAAAGTTAAAAATTTGTTAAATTTTTAAATAGAATTAATGAATTTTAGAATTTTTCTTAATTTCAATGAAACATAATAATTTCTTTTGGCAGATCACTGAACAAGTTTAAAGACACAGGCATCATTCTTCTAATAGTAATAACTGTGAGGTGTTAGCCTTTCAATTCCCATAGAAACGAAAAAGGCATCTCCTACAAATTCATGATATTTTTCAATTGCATGTAAGGTTTACACTTTATAGAACTGAATAGAGATGGATATTAATGTGATGACTAAGAAAAATTTAACAAATTTAACAAGTACTAATCAATATATTTATATCTTTTACATTCAAATTTAAATTTTTAATAGAATACTAGATATTAGATAATGTTTTTGAAAAAAAGTATAGCTAGGATCTTAATTTTAAGTTTAGACCACCCACCTAAAATTAACTTCTTTTAGGCCACCACTAGACTATACACTCATACATGTGCGTGTGAGAATTGTGAGCCTTTTCTTTTACACATAAATCTCATAATATCAAGTTAAATTCCAGTATTGTTAGGAAAACTTAAATAGATGTAATTTTCTTAACATGATTCCTTTCATCTACAAAATTTAAATTAAAGACACGTCCTTATTTTTACAATATGATTCTTGTCAATCACTGTCTCCTCAAAGCCAAGTTGAAAGATTTTGCTTTCATTGGCTGAGTTCATCGTGGAAACAAGAAAAGTTACAACCAATGTGACAAAGAAATGATGAAAGAAAAAGAAAGATTGATGTGGAATGAGATACAGACAGATCAATTTGCATTACTCCAGAATTTTAAATAATCTAATTTATCAATTTTTTTACGTCGGCACAGACATTGGTTTCCATTAGCAATTTGATAGGTATTATTCAAGGTCAAAAAAAGAAAAATAAATTGATAGGAAAAGTTAATACTATACATTGATATATCTTTGCTTCTCATGTTTATAATTTTCTTTATTTTTATTTTTTCTCCAAAATTTAGTTAAGTGAGGTTTCAAGAACTCACTAGGATCAAAGCATGCATGTCTCAATTCAAAGAGCACTTATAGAAGTTTCTTTCATTTTCTGATTCCAGCTTTTCTTGATATTTTATAAATAAATTGATACTCTCAAATATTTCCTCTGTTTCACATATATGCCTTTCTATAGAAAACAATATCATAAGTCTTTTTAGAAATACAAAGCAACATTTATGAATATTTTTCTTTTTTATCCCTATTTACTACAACAATTCTAAAGGAGGCGCAGGTTTACAGGAATAATTGAGAGACAAATTTGGTAAAATGTTGCCCTACTTTTTGGTATTTATATATTATATTTCTTTAATGTGAGTGTACTAACCTTAAAAAAATTATTGTAAAATGGAGGGAGTATAATCAAAGCCCTTTTAAAATTAAAACAATTAATCGCTAGTGTTGGTCCAAAATGAAGGACATTTTGTAAAAAAATAAAATAATAGTATAAATTATAAAATTCTTCTTTTCCACAAATGCCTTTGTTAAATGTTTTGTATAGAAAAATTGTGTGTGTGTGTATATAAAAGAAAGAGATTAATGGTAATGAAGATTGATTGATTTTAGCTGAAGGATAATCTTAAAAAATAATTATATATTATATTATTTTAATAATTCAAACCGTTTTTAATTATTTTTTAATTGAATTCACTCTAATAAATTAGTTATTTATCTTAAAATTAACCCTATCTTTTTATATTTATCCCTATTTAATAGAGTGTTTCACCCTAAAATAAGTATAAATAATTTTTTTAACAGGGATACTTTTAAAAAAATATAATGATTACACCTTAAAAAATAAAAATATTTATATTTTTTAACATTTAACCTCTCAAAAAATGCCTTACATTTTTGAATGAGGGAGTATATATACACTTATTCTATAAACATATTTCTCGCATATATGTTCATATTTTTTTTATTTACTTAAAAGGTATAAATATGAATTTTAAAAATTTAAAAATAGCTGGACTGGTTCAACCTATTTACCTACCTGTTCTGTTGGTTTTCACCTTGGCCGATTCTATGATTGGACGGTTTTTAACTAATAATCGAAACAGGCTTGGGACCAGACTGATATTTTATTGGGGAAAAGCATGGATCTGGAAAAAGAATAAAAAGAAAAAAAAACATACGACTCTCATCTCCGAGCAAACGAAAACCTCGGAAATATGCTACAAAAATATAATTTTATGTTGTAATTAAATATATATATATATATATATATTATAAGTTCCCTTTCGAAGACCACCACAAAGGAGAAAAATAAAAACACTATCGCATTGGTGATGACGTGTTATGAATATAATAAACACATTTTACAGAACAAGCTCATATGATTTGGGCTTGGGATATTAGGAGCTACTGATCTTATCAAGAAATTATATATATTATTTGAATGAAATTAGCTGTACATAAAGAAAAGTGATAGTTTCTTAAACCAAAGTAATCACATATATTTACTTTTAGGTTAAACTATATTTCTTTTTCTTGTACTTTCTTTCGATGAGTATTGTGCATTTTGTGTTAATAAGTGAGACATTTTTTCAAATGAACCAGTTTTCAGAGGAGCAAAAATCCCCCTTCATCAATGATCCATTAATGGAAAGGGATTTTTACTCCTCTAAAAAATAATTTAGGAGAAAAAAATACCCTACTTATTAGTACAAAGTTTCTAGTACTATTCCAATGAAAGTACAGGAACATAAATACTGTTTAATTCTAAATAATTTTAGCTTTCTAAGTGTTCTTCACAAAACAAGTTGACACTTCATTTTAAGCCCAAATACTGAGATTCAAATCCTCACTCTAGAGGTACTCACATTAAGTGCTTGATTAATTGTTGAACAAGATTGGTTCGAGTAGTAACAATAAAAGAAGTTTAGCTTTCTATTGTGCTTGTATGCATGTGGTTGTGGTCAGAGTCATTAACTCTCTCTATATTTGTAATCACTCTGGTTCAGCTAATTAAGATTGAGATCAGATCATAATTATCCCATTTAGACTTTGGCTCGTGACAAATCCAGTTGTGTGTTTTATCTTTGTCTTTCATTTTTTACCACCAACGATATGAACCTCCTAGATGATCAACTCTAGGAATTGGAGTTGACTCGGCCTTCACTGGTTTTTTTTTTTTTTTTTTTAAGGGCCAAAGCCCAGTGCCCCTGTCCCTTCTACCTTTTAGTCATTTTCCAATACCAATCCCAAGACCAACCTTCCATTCTTTCCTACGAAACACGCCTAAAGGTTCAAGTAATTGGTATTTTATTTCTTGTTTAGGCATGCACTGGCCTAGGTAAATTTTTGGGACTCAACTTATTTAAATTTTTTTACACTTTGATTTTATTTTTCTGAATCTGAATCTTGCAATTAAATACATAATAATTTAATGAGTATGAGTTATTTAGACACACACATCAGCAAAGTCTAATAGATTTTCGAGTTTGATTTGGAAATATATGTTGTTTCGACGTGGACACCTTGCCCATGATACCCGTGATTTCTTGAAACAATGCATCCCATATTTAGTGTAACATCTTATTTTGTGAAACCTTTTGACAACTTTTAATCACAGATATGTGTCTTTTAATTAGAGACACTTATGTATATTTGAAGCAAACACTAAATATAACAAACCATTCAACAATACAAAAACTATATGGCTTCATTAGGAGCTCAATTTCGGACCGTTGGAGATGAGGAAGAGTTGAAAACTTGGGAAAAATAAAATCTCAATTTCGCACTGTCAAGTTTTAAAAAATCATGACTTATTTTAAAAAATTTCTTTTTAGCTTATTCTTCTCTTATTTTAAAACTTGATGAGACTTCTTTAGATGAAAATTCATAAAAAGTTATACTACTTTATTCTGCCAGCATGATAATCACTCTGATCAATCCCATCTATGTTTTTTAACATTATAAACATAAATGAGGAAACAAAGCTTGTGATAGAAACTTGGGATCAAAATTTTAGTCTACTTACTGATCTTATCAATAAATCAAGTTGCTTATATTTTCCACGGAAACAGCTGTCAATCACTTTCAAAAGTCTTCACAAATTTTTGTCTCGTAGCTAATTCTAATATATGATGATGTCAAGTTTCATTTGATGAGTTGATCTTATCACTTTGTTACCAGCAATTGTGTTAAATTGCTCGATTGAAAATATATAAATATATTCAATTCATGTATGGACCAAAAGCATTCCTTCTCCTTTTATTTATGAGTTAAAGGAAAAATTTTTTTAGATCTATTTATAAATTATATCATTACAATTTTATTATGAGTTTTTGTTATATTCTTATTAAAAATATTGTAGAAAAAAATATATTAAGATATACAAATTTTTTCTAAACTTTAAGACAGTTAGATAGAACTCTCACCTTTAAAAATTTAAAATTAACCTCCCTAATGATTTTTTTTACCATGTACTTCAATCCCACACTATTATTTTTTAGTTGTTTTATTAACAAAACTGCCATGATGTCATATTAAAAAAACATGTCACAGCTTACGTAGCATTCAATGAAAGATTTTATAAAAATTTTATCCTTATTTTTTATGTGATTATTAGCTTACATTAGATTTTATGAACATATCTTTTTTTAATATGAGGATGCCATGACAATTTTTGTTAGTAAAGTAATTAAAAAAACAATATAATGCAATATATAAAATTTTAAAATTTGAAAGATAAGGATGTTTTGTACAACTGCTTAAAAATTTAGAGGAGTTTTATATATTTTAAAATTATACATAGTTAATATGGATAAAATTAAAAATTTATTAAATTTTTAAATAGAATTAATGAATTTTAGAATTTTTTTTTATTCCAGTGAAGCATGGTAATTTCTTTTGGCAGATCACCGAACAAGTTTAAAGACATAGGCATCATTCTTCTAATAGTAACAACTGTGATGTGTTTGCCTTTCAATTCCCATAGCAACGAAAAAGGCATCTCCTACAAATTCATGATATTTTTAAATTGCATGTAAGGTTTATACTTTATAGAACTGAATAGAGATGGATATTAATGTGATAACTAAGAAAAATTTAACAAATTTAACAAGTAATAGTCAATATATTTATATCTTTTGCATTCAAATTTAATTTTTTAATAGAATACTAAATATTAGATAATGTTTTTGAAAAAAGTATAGCTAGGATCTTAATTTTATTAAGTTTAGACCACTCACCTAAAATTACCTTGTTTTAGCCCACCACTACACTATACACTCATACATGTGTGTATAAGAATAGTGAGCCTTTTCTTTTACACATACATCTCATAATATCAAGTTAAATTCCGGTATTGTTAGGCAAACTTAAATAGATGTAATTTTCTTAACATGATTCCTCTCATCGACAAAATTTAAATTAAAGATACTATTCGATTTATTATATTAAGTATGCTTAAGGATAGTATACTCTATCAAAATAGCTTAAGCCATTTGGTTAGATACTTTCTAAGCTTTATATATCATGATCTATTTTTTAATCTTTAGATGTGGGACTTCTTTTTACACTCTAATATTCTCTCTACTACTTTTTTCTCTTTATTTTTTTTCATTTTTCTTCTAAATGCTTGGGATTGTACTTTTTTTTTTTTTAGTCTCAAAGGTCTCAAGTCTATTCAATTTTTTCTCCTTCTTCTTCTTCTTCTTCTTCTTCTTCTCTCTTTTCTTTTCTTTTTTTTAAATATCCTATTGTAATTTTTTTTCATCTTTCAGTTCTTTTATTTGTTTCCTTTTTGTTCTCTTTCTTTTTTTTTAATCCCCCAATCAAATGGCTCTAATATTATGTTAGATTTATTATATTAAGTATGCTTAAGGATAGTATACTCTATCAAAATAGTTTAAGATATTTGGTTAGATACTTCCTAAGCTTTATATATCATAATCTATTTTTTAATATTTGTGAGACTTTTTTTTACACTCTAATAGACACATCCTTATTTTTATAATATGATTCTTTTCAATCACTGTCTCCTGAAAGCCAAGTTGAAAGATTTTGCCTTCATTGGCTGAGTTCATCGTGGAAACAAGAAAAGTTGCAACCAATATGACAAAGAAATTATGAAAGAAAAAGAAAGATTGATGTGGAATGAGATATATACAGATCAATTTGCTTTACTCCAGAATTTTAAATAATCTAATTTATCAATTTTTTTACGTCGGCACAGACATTGGTTTCCATTAGCAATTTTGATAGGTATTATTCAAGGTCAAAAAAAGAAAAAAAATTGATAGGAAAAATTAATACTATACATTGATATATCTTTGCTTCTCTTTTTTATAATTTTATTTTTTTAATTTTTTCTCCAAAATTTAGTTACGTGAGGTTTCAAGAACTCACTAGGATCAAAGCATGCATGTCTCAATTCAAAGAGCACTTATAGAAGTTTCTTTCATTTTCTGATTCCAGCTTTTCTTGATATTTTATAAATAAATTGATACTCTCAAATATTTCCTCTGTTTCACATATATGCCTTTCTATAGAAAACAATATCATAAGTCTTTTTAGAAATACAAAGCAACATTTATGAATATTTTTCTTTTTTATCCCTATTTACTACAACAATTCTAAAGGAGGCGCAGGTTTACAGGAATAATTGAGAGACAAATTTGGTAAAATGTTGCCCTACTTTTTGGTATTTATATATTATATTTCTTTAATGTGAGTGTACTAACCTTAAAAAAAATTATTGTAAAATGGAGGGAGTATAATCAAAGCCCTTTTAAAATTAAAACAATTAATCGCTAGTGTTGGTCCAAAATGAAGGACATTTTGTAAAAAAATAAAATAATAGTATAAATTATAAAATTCTTCTTTTCCACAAATGCCTTTGTTAAATGTTTTGTATAGAAAAATTGTGTGTGTGTGTATATAAAAGAAAGAGATTAATGGTAATGAAGATTGATTGATTTTAGCTGAAGGATAATCTTAAAAAATAATTATATATTATATTATTTTAATAATTCAAACCGTTTTTAATTATTTTTTAATTGAATTCACTCTAATAAATTAGTTATTTATCTTAAAATTAACCCTATCTTTTTATATTTATCCCTATTTAATAGAGTGTTTCACCCTAAAATAAGTATAAATAATTTTTTTAACAGGGATACTTTTAAAAAAATATAATGATTACACCTTAAAAAATAAAAATATTTATATTTTTTAACATTTAACCTCTCAAAAAATGCCTTACATTTTTGAATGAGGGAGTATATATACACTTATTCTATAAACATATTTCTCGCATATATGTTCATATTTTTTTATTTATCAATGCTTAAAAGGAATAAATATGTGTAAATTATAGGTTATAAATATGAATTTAAAAAAAATTAAAAATAGCTGGACTGGTTCAACCTATTTACCTACCGGTGCTGTTGGTTTTGACCTTGACCGATTCTATGACTGGACGGTTTTTTAACTAGCAATCGAAACAGGCTTGGGACCAGAGTTCTCCTAAAACTGACATTTTATTGGGGAAAAGCATGGATCTGGAAAAAGAATAAAAAATAAAAAAAAAACATACGACTCTCATCTCCGAACAACCGAAAACCTCGGAAATATACGACAAAAATATAATTTTATGTTATAATTTAATATATATATATATATATATATTATAAGTTTCCTTTCGAAGACCACCACAAAGGAAAAATTAAAAACACTATCGCATTGGTGATGACGTGTTATGACTATAATAAATACATTTTACAAAACAAGCTTATATGATTTGGGCTTGGGATATTAGGATCTACTGATCTAATCAAGAAATTATATATATTATTTGAACGAAATTAGCTGGACATAAAGCAAATTGCTTCACTATAAGTTTATTAATTATAATAATAATTAAAATGGAAATGACTTGGAATTAAATTTATAGCACATGCATTAATAAGGGTCTCCTCAAGACCAAGTTGACAGCTTTTGTAATCTCGATTGAGATACAAAAATTAGAAATGAGATCAAGAAATTGAGAAAAAAAATAAAGAAAAACAAAGATCGATGAGGATTAGGATTCGTATAACAGACTACTGATAAATGTGTTCGCTGTATTCCAGAATTTTTAATTTCAAATATCAACTTTTTCTTTTTCCTTTTTTTGGGCTAACGTGGACAACATTTTCATTAGCAAATTGACAGGAAGTATAATATTGAAAAATTCTTCCGTTGTTTTCTTTTTTTTTAATTAAAAAAGGAAAGCAAAATCTTAATTACAAAATAAAACTAAACAGCGTAAAGAAATAAGTTTCTGTCATTCATGATAGCAGAAGCACACTCAAGAAGAATAATATCATAGCAGGAGATTAAAAAGGAGCTGTAGTGAGCATTTTGGGCCAGTATATCAGCACATGCGATCCCTTCTCTGTGAGAGTGATAAAGCTCAAAGTCAGAGAGGAAGATCAAAGATGATTGAATATCTTAAGTTATTGACCATAATGGGTGATCAAAATTGTTGTCTCTAAATATGAGATTCATAGCTTCTCATCCGTTATTTTCTTGTTGAGATAATTAATTGATTTACATAGTTAGTTGGTTAGTCACCTTTGAATTTGGTTTTTATGTTTTTAAATGAAGTCTTTGTTTTTTCTTATTTTCAAAACTTACCATCTTGTTAGAGAATTTGATAATTTTCTTAAGGGACAATGACAATCAAGGACCTTCTAAGGTCATTAATTTTAATTAAGGATCATAAAATATTGAAATCTCAATTAAGGACCATCGTCTTTACTTGAGATAAAAAAACAAGCATAACTGTACAAAATTACCCTCTAATAAACACTAAAACATACATAACATTGCTAAAATCATTATCGTGGCATGAGAATATTATTAATGTTAGTTGGAAAAGTAAGAAAATCACATTTGAGAATAAATTATTTTTCAGTATGAAAGAAACTAACTTTTGAAACGTTTTAAGGTCACATACAAATATACAAGTGACTTAAAAATTTACTAACTTAATTAGAAAATATGAATCCAATGACTTGTCAAATTTCATGTTTATTTACATATACTTGCCACTTGAAAAATAAAGAGAAGAACTGCTAAAATCACTATCGTGGCATGTGAATATTCTTATTGTTAGTTGGAAAACAAGAAACCACACTTTAAAATAGATTGTTTTTGAGTATGAAAGAAGCTCACTTTTAAAATGTTTCAAAATCACTTATGAATATACAAAAGTGACTTAAAAATTGATTAATTTTACTTAGTGATTTTTTCCTAAAGGGCATTTAAGACAATTCACATTTTTTATAATTTCAAGTAAGGATCATGGTAGTTAATTGGATTTCAATATTTTATAGTCCTCAATTGAAATTAATGACTTTAGGGGTCCTTATTGTCCTTTTCCCTTTTTAATTTTATCCTACTTCTTTTAAAACGACACAAGCAACTTATTATGAAATTACTGATATTTCAAGGGAAAACAAAATCATAGGTATCAAAGTTTCATTGGGTTTGCTTTAAATTCTTGAAATTTTTTCAGTCCCTATAGCTTAAAAAAAATTAGGTGATGTTTGCTTCTCATCAAATCTCAATAATTTCAGTGTTGATCTCAATGGTTTTAGTCCCTATAAAGATTGAAAACATTGAAACAAAACTGCAAGATCTAAAAGTAAAATCTGATAAAAATTATAAGGGCCAATACTTATGTTTTATCATATTTTAATAATATTTTAAATAATCTTACTTATAGTAATTCTATTCCGTAATCCGAAATTTGAGTCAAACTATTTCTCATATTTCATTCCGTTTCAAGTGTTTCAAAGCTATACAGCATCCGCGTTATGTTAATACCAGACTTGATTTACTAATTAGTCTGCCTTTTAAAAATTAATCTGCGTTATTGTGTTAAGTATATATTTGTGGGTTAAACGGCAATTTTGCCTTTAAACTATAGGTTTAAGGGTGTTCAAAACTTTAAACTCATTTTTAGTGCAATATTCTCTTCTTTAAAATTTGAAATAGTACAATCTCATCTTTATTGTTAACAAATGTTTACTTTGACTGTTAATTCACTAAAAAATAATAAAAAAGATCTAAAAAAATCACAAAAATGGACCAAAAAATTGGAATTTTTATATAGTACTTATTTGTAATTTTTTAGGTCCTTTTTTGTTATTTTTGAGGTCCTTTTATGAAATTTTCTTGTCAATTAACAATCAAAACTAATTGTTGTTAAAATAGGAACGATATTGCACTATTTTTAAATATTAAAGGGAAATATTGCACTAAATTTGATTTTAAGGTTCTAGATACTCCTGAACCTATAATTTAAAGATAAAATTATCTGTTAATCCTATGTTTTAATACTTGAAAGTTCTTTTACACTGTACGTGGCCTATATGAGAAATTATATATTTTCAATGGAAGTTATATATATATATATATATACTTTTTCAAAAAAAACTAAGATGGAATTTGGATCTTATCTTAGCTCGTCCAAAATCGTGATATTCACTCATGTTTGAAAATGGATTCATTTCTCCGATCCATTGGCTAGGAGATCAATAAAATTAATAATCTACTAATTAATAGCTAGCTTATATATGTATAATTTATTATATAGCCATTGGATCACCATTTTAGATATTACAAAAGACTAATTTCACTCAATGTTCAGGATATATAAAAGATAAGCACATTTCAACAATGCGTGCACTATGCATAGAAACTGAGAATCAAACATCCAATCATTTGATTAGTTAACAGATGATAAAAAAGCTCCAACTGTACTTATTCTAACATGACTTGGTGAAACCGTTTGGTTTTTGTAGTGAATAAAAAAAAATAGGAGAATTGCAATAATCAGGTCATAAATAATAAGAAAATCAATTATCTCAAATGCAGACAAGACTTGTAAATAATTAATTTCCTCATCTGGGACCTATATGTAATTCTTCCAGAAAAATTCTCGTCATTCTAGTTCAAGATGTGCTTATCCAAGAGAGAAGGCACAAAATATGCTTGAAAGATTCAAAATGCTGAGTCAGAAACTGGCTATGTGATAAGCAGAAAGAGACATTAGCTTCTGCTTATTTATTATTATATAATTACAAACAACTTGAGCAAGTTAACGCATTAAATTAATATGAGATTTGAGAGATAAATTAAGAAAGGTTTAGTTACAAGGAGTGATTATATATATATATATATGGAGGTTAACTAATAAACTATACAAATAGAAGTGATAAGCCCTAATTTTGGAAACTGATTGAATGGGACCCTTCTGACTTTGAATACACTGAAAACGATATTTCACATAAATTCATCCTAATCTTGGTGGAAGCTGTGAGTGAAAATGACTTTAATTAGCTTTATTCACTTCAAATTAATTAAATCACGTCTCTTTTGAAGAGAAGTTGAGAGCTTTTTCTCTTCTAGGCAAAAAGAAAAACAAAAAAAAAATCAAAAGAGAGGGAAAATCAGTCATATATCACTCTAAAAAAATGACTTTTGGAAAGTTGCTGCTAAAGACAATTTTTTGACGTCAAAGGGTCACCATCAAAAATATGATCACTAATATTTTTGGTGGCAACAAACATAATGACTGCTAAAAGTATATCTTTTAGTTGTCACCAAAAGTATTTCGTTGCTAAAAGTTTACCTTTGGTAGCCATAATTGTCACCGCTAAAGGTATATTTTTGGCGACAACTATGTTTGTTAAAACTAACCATTATTTAAATTAAAATAATTATTGATATTAATAACACTTGGATTTCAGTTAATACAAATTCAAACTATTTAAATTCTTTTTAAATAATTTAAAATACTTGGACTAAATTCAATTTAATTTTTTTAAGTCGCTCGACTAAAAAATTCAAATTATTTAAACCTAACGTAAATGATCTAATTAGTTTAAACCTTCATGTTAAAAAAATAAATTTAAAACTGGAAAAATTTTTATTTTCATTATTTTCCAAAAAAATTTAGATGTTATAAATTTATTTGAACCAGTTAACTTTAACTGTCCTCATTAAATAAGTCACAGCATTATTCCAATCCAATTAATTTTAAAATATTTTCAGGTTTGGATTCTAAAATGTAATTTTGCTTATTATTTCTTTTTTCGCCTTTCACTTTCAGAAGGATTAATTTTTCACCTACTGAATAAAATAATTCCAGCAATTTGGGTACCAGTTGCTGCTTAGCTTGTTCATCATTTTCTTCTATTATTTTATTCATATTTTCCATGAATTATGTATTTCAAAGACACAAGCCTTGTTTTGGCTATTAAGTTTCCCAGAATTTAGGGCAAGATATTGCAATAGAAAGGTCACAACCGAAGAATTTCAACACTTTAACTTCAAAAATCAGACTCATTTTCTCACAGAGAATTCAACTCTTCTCGTAACCATTCAAGTCCATATATATAATATTTAAAATTTGAATACTTAATTGTATCAGCCACTTGATCACTTGTTTTAGTTATCTTATACTTGCCACAACCAAGGTTGATAACGGAACGTTAAATGCTTTTTACTTAATTTGGACCATACATCAAAGTGAAAAGAAACCCATAAGTATTTTTATCAAACAATTAAAGGAAAATGTCTAATTAAAGATAAAGTAATAAACAGTGAAATAATTAAAGTAAATAACACTATGTAAATATGCCACTAACGGGTTCGTAATGAATATGACATGTTCTTTCAACGCCAGAAATCTAGCTAATTAAAAATATTTACAACAAATAAAATGCACATTATTTCCTGATTATTGTTTTGCCTTTATCCACCGTATTTTCTGAAATAAAATGCTTTTTATTTATTGAAACAAATCGATGTCAGCTGGCCAAAAGGGAAAAAAGAAAAAGCAAAATATGTTGATATCAAGTCCAGCTAGCCAAATTATTATTATTATTATTTTGGTTGTCCAAATTATTCCCACAGCCAGCAATTGTGAGACTAATGTTTCAAGAAATATGAGCGTTTTTTAAAGAGTTCTCCTTTCTAAAGTAATGTTTTTTCATACACACTTTCATGAATCGAATCTTAAAATGATGCTTAAAAGGTTCAGGCTGCTACCATCTGTGAGACACTCCCTTCGTTAGCCAAATTATTTTTAATAATGCATGATATCCCTACGTAAAGGATCTTCCCAAAAAAAAAAAAAAAAAGACATAAGGTATCCAACTATGTTACGTTTCTTTCATTTTCTGGTTTCCTGACACTACATCCATATATAGTATAGTTGATTGCGACCTGTAATATTATTATTCCACGTGTAAATCTTTTTTTTTTAACCAATTCCACGTGTAAATCTTAGCCGTACAATTAATCTCATCCAAACCTCTATATACACACACACACACCCACAAGCCCCTTAATCTCCATATTCATCATCAACAAGATTGGTCACTCGAAGCTTTTCTTTTTTCTCCACATATTTCGCTTTTAATTGTGATCAGTTCAGAAATATTCTTCTTCTTCTTCTTCTTCGTGATAGATCTCATAGCAAGAACCCATCCTCATTAATTCGTAATGGGTTGCTTGAGTTTATTCAAACAGGTCAGTTCCTATAATTAATTCTAGATATTCTATTTTCTATATCCTTTAATTCAGTTCTTTTTCATTTGCGTTTATTTACTTTGTCAAGCATGCATGAACACACACACACACACAATGAACATTCATGGACTATGCAATATGGTTTTTATCTGATATATTCCTTTGACCAAGCCACTGTCTATGAGCTTTGAGCTTTATATAAACATCTGAGTCTCAATTTTCTCTACGTATGAGAGCATTTTTGTATTGAAATGTTTTGATACAACATTTTGATAGGGAGAATGACAAATAACGACATTGTAAGAACACAAATGTCAAATTATGAGTTTTTAACATTGATGTTTTTAAAATTCAGTACTCCTTTTACCATGTTTCTATACTAAAGTTTTTAATTTAGCATTAATGTTCTTATAAAGTACTCACTTATCATTCTCCCTAATTTAAATTGCCTATCACAGTGCACTTGACCTTTCTATAAAAACCGACACTGTAAATTTTGCCACTCAATTTAGGAGCATTTTTTAGCATAAGCACTCCTATTTAAACACTCTTGTAGATTTTTGTTTTTCGAAGTAGTAGATAGTAAAATTTACCCAACAAAAAATTTCGATGCCCTAGATTGTCATATTTATGATTTGTATTCAGTAGGGCTTGAGTTAACAATTCCCTTGTTATCAGGCCACTCACTTTCTCGACCTTTCGGCATTAGGCTTTGTTTTTTTCTAATTAATTTTTTCCATCCATTATATTGAAATTAAAAATATAACAAAGTTGCACTATTTATTTATTTTTATTACTCATAGGTGTTTTCTTATTGAAAGTAATTCTATTTGAGGTATGATCAATTATTAAATCTAGTTGCCTATTATAGTGGGAACATATATTACGCGATATATTATTTATAAACAACTACTCTCTCTCTCTCTCTCTCCACATATATATGTATATATATTCCACTTGTAAGTAAAAATTGAGTTTACTTAATTGATTATGAGATATACAGGTTGACTGATTGCAGATTGAATCTAATTAACTTGTCATCCTTATCTTTTAATTGCTTACTTGAAGATTAAGTGTGCAAGAAATTGTTTATTATATCTCCAAAAATGCTAATTTACTATGCTTCTATGAAACAACAAAAGCTTTAACTCTCCACTTTCTTTGAATCAACCAGAAGCAAGAAAATTGTGTATTTGGTTTTTGTCTTTCTTTAAACGACACGTTCATTTCATCATCAGCTTTATAACTTGTTTCACGCCAAAAACAAGACGACGTGATGTTCTTTGCTTTGGGTTGATGTGGACTCGAACTTTATCAATAATGAAAAACTACACACACACACACACATATAGTCTGAATTATTTTTTTTTTAATAATTCATTCCCATAAATTCTTAGAATAACTCTCTCATCATGCCATTGTTATATTAATTGTTGGGGGAAAGTGTACATTAATTATATTATTTACAGGCAAAAAATATATATATATATATATATTGTTATATTTTTATTTTAAAAGACTGAAAACTATTTTCAAAAGCAAGAAGGAAACCAAGCCTTACTAAATTGAGACGTTGCTAACTTGCTATAAATAGAAATATACCAAAAGGAAAAATCTTTTACTTATCAGTTATGTTATGTCAGTGGAGATCGATCAGATATTCCATCTTTCGAAGTTCATGTGTTAATGTTCTCTGGTTCAAAAAGAAATCAGAGAGACATGTTTGTTCGTTTTTTCATGCATATACATGAGACGCTCACGGAGCATATATATATCTGTACGGAATCTTTTTAAACATGGATTATTCAAAAGTATCTGACTCCAAATCATCATGTTTATTTATTTATTTATTCAGGGGTCTGCAACAGTTATGGAGAGAAGGACGAAGGAGGTTGAGGATTACACATTAGATGGATCCACTGATTGGCATGGGAATCCAGCAGGCAGAGCAAGAACAGGAACTTGGGTGTCGGGATACTTAATCCTAGGTAACTAATTATTTCTAATTAATTAATAGTAATATAATAAAGTGGATTCTGATTTAGTGGAATCTCAAGATTTTATTCCAATCCTAGCTGCTGTGAAGATTTTTGTTATTTATTATGATCTGTTACCATTGTTATTTTGTGATGTCATCTGATACAGAAGCTGCAACAAGGTGCCGCTTTACTTTAGTGCTGTGAATATATTTGATGCAGCACAACGCACAGATCACCAAACCAGTTTCAATGTCCATCATATAGCTGAACATTAAGAGCTCATCACCTCTAAACAGTTCATATTTAATTTGGATGGTCTAGATTTATAGCTTTTTAATTTTTTTTTCAAAAAATATTTTAATGGATATAGAATGTAAAATAAAGACAATCACTTAACTCTCAATTTTTTATTTAAAAAGCACTTGCTGAAATACTCTATATCTAGACCATGAAAATTAGATCTGAATAGTTCAAAAGCAATGAGCTTAAAGTTGAAACTAGTTCCACAAATATTATTTCATTTTGTTTCTTTCATTTTAAAAACTATTTTGTAAACTATTTTTATTTTTTCAAAACAAAAGAAATGATCATTGGTGTGATGGCCTATGATAGTAGTTGACTAACAATGTTGCTAGCCAAAGTGGTGACTAGTTGATAGTAGTGGCTGGAGTTGCCAGCAACAATGGCTAATGGTGGTTATGGTTGACAACGACAACCACTGGTGATGGTTGTCGGTAGTACATAGTTGGTAGTGGCAGATGATGGCGTGTGGTGGCTAGTTGGCGATGGCTAATGATGAATAGCTAGTGATGATGGCTAATGGCGGTCGACGGAGGTGGTTGATAACATTGATCAACAGATGTTGATTGACAATGACAACCAATTGTGGTGGCTGATGTAAATTGACAAAATGGTAGTGGCGAATGATAGCAAGCCATAGCCGTGGGAGATGGTGGCGATAATTTTCAATAACTAAATATAGTGTATTGAAAAAACAATTATATTATGTTTCTATTTTATTTTTTGAAAAGTAAAAGATAAGATCATTTTTAAAATTTATTTAAATTCAAAACATTTATTTAAATAATTTTTTTATTTTAAAAATTGAAAACAATTTTTTAAAACATAAATCACCCAGTCCGGTAAATTAGTAGCACTGCGGTAAAGTTGCATGGATATGTTGGTAGATTGCAATAGTGTTACATGATGTAATTAATTAAGGAATCAATGAAAGATACCTAAATCGGTTCTTTAATTAGTCAACCTTATCCACCTAACCCACTTTCTTAATTCTGATTATAAAATTGAGATGAAATTATTAACAAATTATATAATCAATATATGTATTCTTTCCCTGTGCAAGAATAATTTTTTTAAAAATCTGAAAGATAAACAGATAAACTAGTTGAACAGAAGGGTTAAAACTTAATAACCTATGGGATTGTTTCAACTAAGTGATAGACAAACATATTCTTTTATTAGATTGTGCCCATAATTTCATTAAATTTTTATTTTATCTTTATAATTTAAAATTTGTAATTACAGGTCCTTAAAGTTTAAATGATTTTTGAATTAGTTCTTGTCATTGTATAAAAATAAAATTTATATCTTTTTAAATAATTTGTACATACAGCAGGACCATTTAGTTTGGACATGAATAGTATAAATTACGTGTTTTAAATTTATTGCTTTTTGGCAAAAATTCAATATTCAAATATAAATAGTAAAGAAGTTGAGAGATGTAATAGGAATAAAAAGAATAATAATTGAATAAAGATATGCACAAAGCCGAGTGTATGTTGCATGATTCATACGGCTTGAAATAGTAGGTTAATTTTGTAGAATACACACACCATTATAAACAAAAATGTGTGGTAACTGGCAAGTATAAAGGCCGAAGTATTTGTCAGCTCATTATTTGAACAAATGGAATCAGTATCTATCAAATCATGTATACACAAAATTGATATTCCCATAAATTAAAGCATATATAAAAATAATTAAGTATTAGTTTGATAATTATTTACACGATGCAGTGAATCAAGGGCTGGCAACTTTGGCATTTTTTGGAGTGGCAGTGAATTTAGTGTTGTTTCTGACGAGGGTTATGGGACAAGACAACGCAGACGCAGCAAACAACGTAAGCAAGTGGACTGGAACCGTCTATATGTGTTCCCTTGTCGGAGCCTTCCTCAGTGATTCATACTGGGGAAGGTATAGGACTTGTGCTGTCTTCCAAGCCATCCTAGTTTTTGTAAGTTTGAAATATGTATTTAAATAATAATTTTTTTTATAGCAGACATGCATCTCATATTACTGGAACCAATCTTATTCAAGACACTTCCAATGGGGATTCAAACGTCAAGTTGTGACGAACTAACCCTTTTCTCCATGTAATCATATGCACAAGCATGTGAGAATTGTAGTTGCCACAACGTGGGAAATAATAATATTCAAAGCATGCTTGAATACATTTAATATCACATATTATCGTATTAGATACCACATTTTTGTGTGTTGACGTAACTTCACACATGGCAGGGTCTTGGCTTGTTATCTCTCACATCCTACAAGTTTTTACTTAGCCCCAGCGGTTGTGGTGACGAACAACTAAGCTGTGGATCCCATTTGGCCTTCCAAGAAACTTTGTTCTATCTCTCAACATATCTAGTAGCCCTAGGATATGGAGGATACCAACCCAACATTGCCACGTTTGGTGCTGATCAGTTCGATGAAGGAGACCCAAAAGAAGGACACTCAAAGATAGCATTCTTCAGCTACTTCTATTTGGCTCTCAACCTTGGATCGCTCTTTTCCAACACAGTATTGGCTTATTTTGAGAACGATGCTTTGTGGACTCTAGGTTTTTGGGCTTCAGCAGGATCTGCTAGTCTTGGCTTGATCTTGTTCCTTTGTGGCACTACGAGGTATAGGTACTTTAAGCCAGGAGGTAATCCTCTTCCTAGATTTTGCCAAGTTTTTGTTGCTGCAATAAGAAAATGTAAGGTCAGCATGGGGTCTAGTGAAGACAAGCTTTCTGAAGTTGAAGAATATTCCGAGGGAGGAAGAAAGATACTCCACACTAAAGGATTTAGGTATGTTACCGGTTAATTTGATCAATTTAATTGGTCAAGTTTATATATTTTTTCAGACACAAATGTTGTTGATAGTATTTAATAAAGACGGTATATACTTTCTATCAAGGAAGATTACCGAGAATTTTTTACTTTGTTCAACCTAGCTCAATCAATAGTTTATGTTTAAAACAGTCACTAAAAATATATCTATACCTATGTGATCAGATTCTTGGATAGAGCAGCATTTACAACCCCTGAAGAGTTTAGCAAAAAGGAAGAAAATAACTTCAGTCCATGGCATCTTTGCACAGTGACTCAAGTTGAGGAAGTGAAATGCATACTAAGACTACTCCCAATTTGGCTATGCACTATAATCTATTCTGTTGTTTTCACTCAAATGGCATCGATTTTCGTAGAACAAGGTGCAGCAATGGACACTAGAATTTCTTCATCTTTCAAAATTCCTCCAGCGAGCATGTCATGCTTTGACATTCTCAGTGTCGCCGCCTTCATCTTCATTTACAGGCGAGCTCTTAACCCTTTGGTCGCCCGGAAGAACCACAAAGGACTCACTGAGTTGCAAAGGATGGGAATCGGACTCATCATAGCAATGATGGCCATGGTTTCAGCAGGATTGGTAGAGCATTTTAGGTTAAAGAATGCTAAAAATGAAGTGTCAAATTCATTAAGCATCTTCTGGCAGATACCACAATATGTGCTTATTGGAACTTCAGAGGTATTCATGTATGTTGGTCAATTAGAGTTCTTCAATGGTCAAGCACCTGATAGATTCAAGAGTTTTGGAAGTGCGCTTTGCATGACTTCAATGTCACTGGGAAACTATGTCTGTAGTTTGATTGTTGCCATTATTATGACGATTTCTCAGGGAGATGAGAGCCCAGGATGGATCCCGGGAAATCTCAACATGGGACACTTGGACAGATTTTATTACCTTTTAGCGGCATTGACAGCAATAGATTTTGCAGTTTACATTGCTTGTGCTAAGTGGTATAGGCCTGTCAAATTTGAAGAAAGGAATGAAGAAGACATCAACCAAGAGCTTGAGGTTTAGGGATTTTGGATCTCATGAGCCAATATATTGATTGCTTTTTGAAAAATTAGTGATATATTGTTGTATTATACTTGTGTTAGAGGAAATGCGTGATTACATGCCGTCAAACAAGAGGAATGTTTTTTATCCTTCATTTCTCTATGTGGAGCAAAATGTATAAGTTATGCATTTTATATGGAGTGGTTTACATTAATCTATACATTATTTGAAAAGGTTTGGAATATATTTTTGTTTGGATTGTTGTATTATTGGACTTTCATGTAATATAAATATGTGTGTGTGTGTGTGTGTGTGTGTGAGAAATTTAATTAACAGTCATGAAGTGGATGCGTATAACTTATGTATACATAAGTAAAATATTTTGGCATGATTAGCTACTTTACTGATGAATGAGTAGATTTATGAGGTTTCTACTTGAACATTATAATTGGAATATGAAATGTTAAATTAGTAAGAATGAAATCGGCACAATCTTTCTTGTGGAAGGAGTCGATCACATACAATAATAAGCTCATCTAAATTATTTTAAGGGTTAAATCCAAGGGAGGTTATATAATTATTATTACAATTAACCTTAGTTGAGAGAACGATTGTTAGGAGTGATGAGTGAAAGATAAATTTAAACAAATTGATAAAGCAGATCAAATGAATGATTATAATATTAAAAGTGATTAAGTGTTAATCACTTGTTAGTTAGTGACTATAAGATTAGAAAGTAGGGACTAGGGAGGTTAATTAAGTCCTCACGTCATTGTCTCAACTCAAGTTTGTGGTTTATATTACTACCAAAAAACATCTATATAGCAGATATTTTTACTGACATATAACAATTTTAAATAATTATATATTCTCACACTGTATAGTCTAGAAGAAACTATATAGTGGCATTTGTATAACAGTTATTTACAAATAATCATTTTATAGTTTGTCCCAGTTATTAGTACCATGTATGTAATAACCCAGAAAATTCACGTTAAATTTAAATTTTGTAATGATATAACTTAAGTGTATTTTTATTATTTTTATGATTAGATATAATAAACAGGAATATTAGTCTAGTAAAAATTGAGCTAACCATTTATCAACTGAGTCTTTAGTTCGAACCTTGCTGAAACAAGGGGGAGAATTTTGTTTTATTTCAATCTTTATAAAATTACAAAACTGCCCTCTATTTTAAAATTATATTAGCATTAGATTTCTTTTTTTTTTTTCAATTCCACTTGATCTTTTCATCAAACTAGCTAGAAGCTTCATGCAATGACCCAAAATTTTAAAATCTAATAATTTTTTTCTTTGCCCAATTGATATTTAATTTTATTTATTTATTTATTTTAATGTTAGGACAAATGAGAAATGATAGTTTAGTAAAATTTATACTGATTTTTTAAAATTTAAATTTTACTTAAATTAAATGTTAGTTGTATTTTCAGGAGGAAGTGTTGAGGAGCCTTTGCCTTTGTCTTTTATTATAAACATATAATTAAAAAAATTTTGATGGGGTCTTTGTTTGTGATTTTCCCACCAACTTTTATATTCTATTTTACATCTTTATCGGTGAGCTACATAGAAGGGGAGTGAGAGAGAGAGTCTGACTGGTTCTCAATTTTTTTCGTTCTCTCCCTCATCACCGACTATCCTTCTATTGTCATTAGTCATCGACCATCCTTCCCTCTGTCAGCGTCGATCATCTTCTGTGGTGTGGAAGTCATTGGATCTTTACCTTGGTCTGCTGCCTTGTTTCCTTTCTGCTCATCTCTTCTACTTCACCCTCGATCCAACCACCCCTGTTCTTTGCTCTTCAACACACCACTGACGAGAACAGGAGCTCCACTGGCCGTCGCTGTGATGGCCACCCAGAACCACTGCGTTGTGGTGCAAATTATGAGTCCTTTCCTCCCCTGTTCTGTGTTGAATTTCCTCTTTCTTTTCCTTGATCTGTGTTTGCTGTGAATGTCCATTTTGAGCATGGGTGTCGAAACTTTTCTCCTTCCTCGCATTGTCATTGCTCTCCCTGGTTCGGTGTGTTAATGGATGCTATTATTAGGTAGAAGCTTAGAATTCTTCTCCTCACTGAATCCCCTACGTGCGTGCATTTTAATGGCTGACGTTGTAAATTGTTTCTCTTGCTGAATCTGTGTGTGTGAGAGGGAGTGATTAGTGTGAAATTTCCATTTTTTTTTCTGTTCAAAGTGCTGTGTGAATTTTCTTCTTCCTCTGCTGCACGTGCTTGTGAAAAGGGGGTTGTGGAATTAAGTTGAATTTTAGTCCAATGAAGGTGATTTAGTGTGGGTTTGAGCTGTGTTAAAATTTATATTGATTTGTTTATAGAATGGACTTGGAAAGTTGATTTATTCATATATTTATGTTGGAAAATTTTTGGAAGATAGAACCGCACAAGAAGAAGCTTGATGATTACTTAAAGTTCAATGCCCACAAGGTATTTGACAAAATGGCTAAGAGGGGTTTTTGTTATATAATGGCATGATATACATATGATGGGTATATTGTTGATTAAATAAATTACCATTAGAAGCTAATTACCCTCTTTGATGGGAGTGGGGAGGTGAAAAGTTTAATTATAGATATAAGAAAACATTTGGAAATGGAGTTGATGAGAAAAAGCATTTGATTTTATGGTTTAGATATTGAGCGTAGAAAGGAAAATTTTGATCTAAAGTGAAAAAATATATACGAAAAATATGTCATTATTGATTTAACAATCATATTAAGCATTCGTTCCTTATGATGAAAGTTAAAGAAGAAATTAGAGGTTTTTGGGAGAGAAATTTGAGCTAACAATTTAAGAACCAATTTGATATTCATTTTTGGGATATCATTGGGATATTTGATGCAATGTTGGAAAAGATAAAAGTGAAGGTTTTCTTTCTTTTATCTCTTTTAAGTTGTTGGGATTTTAATATTTGGGTGGTACAGCATGATTGGGGAAGTGACAATAATATTATTTGAATATTAGGAACGTTAGTACAAAGCATTGACCCTTGAGAACTAGTTTGGGAGTGAGTTATGCACTTGAAAACTTTACAACTAAGTGGATAACGTCCAAACTGATTTTTCAATAAAGATTTCCTTTACGACAATAGTACATTTTTATGTAAAATTGTTTTAGTAACAACAATGTGATTATTGAATAGTTTGTTTATTAAACTTCTTTATTTTGTGAAATTACTTTTATTAGTTTTGAAATTTTAATTAATAAATAAATATAAGTTTGAACTTTGATTATGAGATTTTATTCTATTGAATATTGGATTGATACAGAGAATGATTCATGCGAGTTTGACTTTGAAAATGAAAATTTTATTGTGAAAGTAATGATTTTCTCGCATATTTGAGAGTGGATTTGAAGGGAACTTTATACAGAACATTGGTTGCTAACGACAGTTTCATTAGTCCTTGGCGTGCCATTATACACCTAGTTAGCAGGGTGCTTATCACTACCACAGAAAATACCCATACTTGACGCTTATTTTTCACAATACTTGACGGTTATTTGAAAAAAACCGTCAAGTATATAAAGTAAATATGCACTTTCCAGAATAAATACTTGACGTTTGTTTCAAAACAAGCATCAAATATTTGAAAATACTTGACGCTTGTTTTGAAACAAACGTCAAGTATTTATGGCCAAAACCTGCCAGTTCTTTTGGCCATAAATACTTGACGCTTGTTTCCTTATAACCGTCAAGTATTTACAAATACTTGACGCTTGTTTTGAAACAAGCGTTAACTATATTGATACTTGACGGTTATTTTGAAATAACCGTCAAGTATTAATGACATAATTTTTTTAAATATGGTGGCTACTTTTAAAGCAGCCCCCTGCATAAAGATATAGATAAAGATAAAAAACAGCCAGCCAGCAATGAAAATAATGCAATATAATGAATGTTTGTAATAGTATCTCCTATCTAATTAACATAAAAATTTCTATACATTTAACCTTAAAATCTAAACTTATTTGCAAACTAATGTTTCAAAATTAAGTGGCCTATCCTATAAAAATTGGCCCAAAAATGTGTATATAAATGTAACTAACTATTGTACCGGCCTAACTACTGTTGCTACCCACATATTGAAAACACATTGGGCCACCTCTTCAAGGACCTCTTCTACATGTGCAGTCGTATAACGAACACAATAGACGTCCTTGAAGTACTATAAGGAAATAGTTACAAAATTTCAAGTTAATAGGTAGCTAATTAAAATTGTTTAAAATTTATAATTGAACTGTAATTAAATTTTATATATATACATTGTTAGATAATATGGTAGGGGCATGAGTGATAATGTCCTTCATGAACTTCATCAAGCAATAACCACAGTCATTGCTCTGATTTGGCTGGAATGGACACTATAAAAAAACACATATCAATGAAATTGTAAAATATAATGAGACAATTTCTTGATTAAAAACTTGACCAATTAAACGAATACCTTAACAGTGACCCATTTCTCTGAAGATTTGAATGCCCTCATCTTAGGGGACACAGTCATGTCGGTCGCAGTGCGATATAACACCACAGCTCTAAGAAGGAATTATGGAATGAATGTGAGAAATATATATAAATGAAAACTAAAATTAAAAAGAAATAACAAGTAAAAAAATCCAACTTACTCATTAAAAAGTACCACCATATCTTCCCTGTTGCTTGGCTTTCCATTAAGGGGATTGAAATACTATATTTTTGGAGCAACGGGATTAACCACAATAAGCATCCAGTGTCCCCTAACAAGAAACAGCACATGTTACCAAACAAATAAATATAAAAAAATATTTACTCGTAACAAATATTAACAACTCACCCTTGGCAATAAGGAGTGAGAAATAAAGTATCCTTCGCTGCTCCCCTTTCTCGAAATTGATCCGAAAGTATTCTTGCTTGATTTTCAAGGGCTTCCTTTGTAATATTATTGTGGGGAGAGACATCATGAGGATTAACCAGCTTGATCTTTGACTCGAGGCCACCAAGAACCACGAATGAGGTATAAAGGTGACTTGGGTGAAAAAATATACAAGTTAATATGCTTGCATACTCACACACATAAATAATTCAAGAAATTAACTAATAAATATTGAAGAACTACCTCATGTAGAAAGTCATCAAACTAGTGCTCGCCATATCGTGTTGAGGATTTCATTCAAAATTTCATCCCGAACGACTTCAAATGATGCTCTACCAAATAGCCCATCGTCAAAATTAATGATATCCCCTATCGGCTCTTGATGAATCATCCTCGTAGCCGAAGCATAGGTCTCAAGAGAGTCACGGAATTTGTTTTCTACAACAGGCATAGGCACTGTATGTTGCGAAACCGTGATTGACTCTTTAGTATGGCCCGACACCTTACCCTTCAATTTGCTTTTCCCCCTTGGCTATACAATGAAAAAGTTAGACATATATATATATATATATATTAAAGATTTTAAATAATTATATAAATCATATATACCTTTTTCTTTGGTGGCAAGGGGTCCTTTGGCGACTTTGGATCCTTTGTCAGCTTTGGTGTACCAACCATAACAAGGTGGCTAGGCCATGCAACAAAGCTCCCTAACGCATCTCCTACCGTCTGCATCTTATCGATAGGATAAGAGAATGGATACTTGGGGTCGATTACAACAAGCAAGGAAACCCTAATGCAATCGAGCGGGAGGGGAAGGTTATGGATTGTGTCCCCGGCAATGTTATACACGCATCCCGTTGCAACTACTTTGCGTGACGGATCGTCTGCTAAACAGTTGCAGTCATTCTCACCCTAAATAAATGAAGAAAGTTAGTTGTTTAGATAAAAAATTAGTTGAGAAAATTTAAAAGAGAAAATGCATTACCTCGGGTATTTTATCTGAAGGGATTGTGCAGCTATCTTTTCCGCTGGGGCTAACGTCACCCAAAAGTCTCCCAGGGATCTGGCCCTTTAATAGCATGTCAATTAACTTTGCTTGGGCTTCTAGCTGTTGCTTCATAACAGCTTGCTCTTCTCTCAACTCTTGGACCTCGGATGAAGAAGCCGATGTTCGCTTCTTAATCTTGCCAAAGTATTGCTTCTTTGTGACATCGAAGCCAACACCCTTAACACGACCAGGGTGGTCAGGGGTCCCCAATGCTCTAGCTAAGATATCCTCATGCTCAGGAAGCTTGCCCTGTGATACTTCTTGAGAGAGGGAATCTTGTGAAAAGTAGAGTTAATTAGTATGCCTTTTAATAATCATTTATTAATTGATAGATAAGAATAACACTTACAATTTTTTCAGCAACCTCTTTCACACGAGGGTTGTCAATCACTCCATCTTTATTTGTTCGTGCCAATGCCCAGAGTCTTTGGCAGGATATGGTAACATCCAATCCCTCAGCCTCAACTTCTTTCTGCTCCACGCCTGCATACCCTAACCTCCCTGCTCTGTAAGGATATTCATTCTTGGCCACTCTCTTCTTATTTTGGGCGCTCAGTTCCTTTAATCAATAACAAAAATATCCTGTTAGTACACATAAATATATTCAATAAAAGGCACTAAAATTTAAATTTTAGAAACATAAATACCTTAAATTCCTTCTCGCGCTGAGAGACAACAAAAGCATCCCAATCTTCTTGCTTTACTAAAGGCTGTAATAGGGGAGGAACTTAGGCTACAAATTCAGCATCAGGGTCTTTCAAATATTTTTGTATAATAAAATGTCTAAAAGACTGTAATGCCTTCCCAGCATTTTGAAGGACAAAATCCTTCTTGCTCTCGTCTATTTCAAATCCTGACTGTAAAATAAAATAAATATATTAGGTGCATCAATTTAAAATATTATAATAGAATATAACTTAGTCAAATGCAACTTACAGATACAGTCTCCCAAACAATGTCCTTCGTGGCTTGATTAACTTTGCACCAAGATTTTTGCGTGATAGGTACAGTTGTCTTTACCACAACCCCAATATAACTTATAAACTTTACAGATTTGATGGCTTGGCCTTTCTTGTTCCACTGCACTGATATTTTTTTCCCTGCTGCTCTTGTTTTTGTGACTTCTTCCATTATTGTTAGGCCTCGCTAGATATTGTAATATTCCTGTTCCAATTTTTTTTGTGACGACGGAGCATCAGTAGAAGTTGTAGTGGGATTTGATGGAGGGATTTCAGTGGACTCAGAATCTGAAGCCATTTACCTGTAACACAATAAAATTCCAAAATTAATCAATCATGATTAATTCAAAAAATTAATCAATCATGATTAATTCAAATATAATTGACTATATTAATTCAAACATGAAACAAAAATAGCATAATTAATTCAAAGGTTACATGTTCAAGTTGCTCTTTTTCGTTTCCTTGACTTGGGTTTTTTACTTCCCCCTCCTTGAAATATTTTCTTCTTATGCTGAAATAATTTACCCCTCTTTGAAATCCAAATGCCTTCCTTGTGATCATTTCTCATGTATAGAGCTTCATCAACAGTGTCGTTACTTTGATTTGATGTCCCTTCGAATGGGTCATCTTCAATTGCTACATTTTCATTTATTTTTTCATGTAACATAAGAATAGACCACCCCTTATTAGCAGGTCAGGGACATAAAACACTTGTTTAGCTTGTTGCGCTAAAATAAAAGGCTCATCCTTATACCCTTCCTTGTTTAAATTGACTTGTACAAAGCCAAATTGGTAATCAAATTTCAAGCCATTTTTTCGATCAATCCACTTGCACCTAAAGACTAGAACTCGAAAGGATATGTAATTTAAATCCCATATATGCTCAATTACACCAAAGTATGACATGTTTGCATAGATAAGATTTTTATCCTTAGTGCTGGAAATATGCATGGAATGAGCTACAAGAGTTACACCACTATTTTACATTGTGCTCCTATCATCTTACTCCCTTGTATAAAATGTGTATCCGTTGACAAGGTAAGCAGTGTAAGAAATGGCCTGTCTGCTTGGACTGTTAGCTAACCATCTTAATTTGTTAGAAACTGAATTGAAATTAACATTTAACTTTTGAAGAATGTGCTCCTTAAACCATCTTGTAAAAGTTTTGTTGTGTTCCCTAGCATACCAAATTTCTAATTTATTGAGATTGTCCCTCCTAAGTTTAGCCATATGCTTGTCTACATACTCTTCAATCTCTTCAGTGTTGTGCAACACATATAAGTGGGCTTGCTTCCACTGTACACTTGACATAGTAATGACTTTGCTTCCCATGATCCCCTCTCTACTTATTCTACCCATATGTCGAGACTTTGGAAGCCCAACATAGCTAATATGACTCAGGTATTCAGTACAAAAGTCAACAGCCTCTTCACAAATATACCGTTCAACAATACAACCCTCCGGTCGACTTTGATTTTTCACATAGCCTTTCAAAATCTTCATATAGCGCTCAGGCCCACACATTTGAACCTCCCTAACCAAGTGAACAGTTAGGTGGATCATAATATCAAAGAATGCCAGTGGAAAATACATCTCAAGCTCACACAGTGTTAATACAATTCGAGCTTGCAACCTTGGCAACTTATGTGGGTTAATCACTTTACTGCAAATGGACTTGAAAAACAAACATAACTTAGTAATCATCCCTCGTACTTTAGGGGGTAAAATTACACATATAACAACTGTAATGAAATCCTCCATTAAAACATGGCAATTGTGAGACTTTAAGCCCTTCAACTTCAAATCTTTCATTGATACAATATTTTTTATGTTTGAAGAGTAACCCTTAGGAACTTTAACTACATTAAGGAACTCACAAAATGCAGTTTTCTCTTTCTTAGATTGCGTATAAGCTGCCGGAGGGAGAAAGGTACGGTTTTCCTTATCTTGGGGTGCTAATTCTTCTCTTATTCCTAAAGAGACCATGTCCAACCTTGCTTTTATGCCATCTTTTGTTTTTCCTGACACTTGGAGTAAAGTTCCAATAAGACTCTCACAAACATTTTTTTCAATATGCATGACATCAAGAAAATGCCGAACATCTAAGGTGGTCCAATAAGGGAGTTTAAAGAAAATAGATCTCTTCTTCCATCTGGTTGTCCCAAGGTGCCTTGCAAATAGTTTGCCAAATTCAATATCCAAATCCTTAATCTTCTCAAACAACTCATCACCAGTTAACGACAAAGGTGTCTTACCTTCTTCTGGATTTCCATTGAACGCTTTTCTCAACCGCCGATAATGATGTTCTTGGTGTAAAAACCTACGATGGCCAAGGTAAACATTCTTCATCCCATGTTGAAGCCTCATAGAATGTGTTCCCTCTTCACAAATAGGGCATCCAAGTTGCCCTTTAATGCTATACCCTGACAGATTGCCATAAGTAGGAAAGTCATTGATTGTACCGAAGAGCATAGCTCTTAAATTAAATCTTTCTTCTCTATACCCATCATATACCTCTATACTTGACTCCCACATGATCTTCAAGTCATCAATTAGAGGAGCCAAATATATGTCTATGTCATTCCTAGGTTGCTTGGGTCCCACAATTAGCATGGACGACATCATATACTTGCGCTTCATGCAAAGCCATGAAAGAAGGTTATAAATCACTAAAATGATTGGCCAAGTGCTGTGGCTACTACTTTGAATCCCATAAGGATTCATCCCGTCGGTAGACAATGCAAGGCGTAGATTCTTACTCTCTTCCCCAAATTCAGGATACTCATAATCAATCTTTCTCCATTGTGGAGAATCAGCAGGATGACGAAGCATGCCATCTTTTATCCTTTCATCCACATGCCATGTTAAGTTTTTTGCAATTTCTGCACTGCTACACATGCGTCTAAATCTAGGCACGATTGGAAAATACCATAGTGTATTCACGGGACTTGATCCGTTCTGCTTGTAGCGTGAGGCATTACACTTCAGACACTCGGTTAACGACGCATATTCATTCCGAAATAAAAGGCAATCATTAGGGCATGAGTGTATCTTTTTATAACTTATGCCAATTGATCGCAATACTTATTTTGCATCATATGTTCGACAAGGAAGCTCATTTTCCTTAGGAAGTAATTCTACTTTCAAATACCCAAGCAACTCAGTAAAGCTTGCATCATTCCATCCATGTTTTGCCTTCATATTGTACAATTTTAACACTGCTGACAACTTTGATGCACTACAACCAGCATATAACGGTGTCTCCGCATCACTTTTCAACTTCTCAAACATTTCTGGATAATCCTTGAGGTCCTCTTTAACTGCTTTGGCCATCTGTTCAAGATAATCTTCCTCAAGTGTGCATGTGTCAAAATCATCAGGAGATGATGCACATCTTTCACTATGCTTTTGGCTGCAACCAATATCATCTCTTGTCTCTCCATGCATTGTCCAACACTTGTAACTTTGATCCATCCCATTAATCACTAGGTGTTCTTCACAAGTATCTGGACTAACTCGCTTCACAAGACCATACTTTAAACATGGGCAAACAATCCTAGTAGGATCCTCCGCATGCTTAACTGCAAGCTTAACAAAATTTGCCACCCCATCCCAATATTCCTTGGATAGACGATTGACAAACATCCATTCCTTATTCATAATTCCTAGAAAGATTAAGAGGGAAATATGATTAGTGACTTTGACTACTCCTAGATAGCGGGAGAATTAGATACAAAAATCAATTAGTCAATAAGTCACTAACCACATGTTTGCACATTCCCTCTTTAATCTTGTTTAAAACTAATAATTATATTTTAATGCTAGCCATTGAAATAATTTTGGCAGCATAACAACTTAAAAAAGAGAGTTTCCCGGGCCTTATCCCCTCTTCCTATTAATCTAAATGACAACAACAACAGTATCCACAACAACAAACACATAAAGTTATATTCAAGAATAATTTAAAAAAAAATTAATAGTATATATAACGGCTTAAAATGAGTATTACCAGGTCTTTATGCTGTTAAAAAATCAAGTTATTCATAATGAGACTATATATGATCCAACAACAATAATAACAACATTAATAAGAAACTCAATTTTAATTAAAATCATATTAAACCACATCAAACACTATATAAATATCAATTTAAAATATCAAAAATATTAAAAACAAGGTAATTAGGTGGTATACTATTTTCATATCCTTAATGAATCTCCTCATATCAACAAAATAATTGGATGATCCCTTAATTCAATAATTAAGTACCCAAAAACTCAAAACTTCAAACACTCACTGGGAAGAACAACAATGCATATCAAAATAAATAACACAAAAATTATTTATTACATATGAAAATCAAAATCAATTACCCATACATTCAAAATGAAGATTAATGATTGAGAAAGCAAGAACCTACCTCAATAAGAAGAGAGAACACTGACTATGCAGAAAAACAGAGATGAGAGTCTGTTGTAGAGTAATAGAGACCGAGAATCCAAACGAACGAGTGCCCACGAGACTTATGGAAGCCGAGAATCAAAAACCCCTCAAGAATCGAGACCGAAAATGTGTTTTTTGGCAGTTAGAGTGACGAAAAATAGGTTTCAGTGGCTCTGAGTTTGTTTCTGAAGATGAAGGATTTGCAGAAATGGAGAGCAAAAAAGAAATCTGGAGGGAATTTAAGTGACAATACTTGACGATTATTTCATAATAACCGTCAAGTATTACATATATGACGCTTGTTTTAAAACAATCGTCAAGTGTATGGCAAACAAACTTGATGGTTATTTCAAAACAAGCGTCAAGTATGTGAAAAAATTTAATTTTTTTTCTACTATTAATTTGACGTTTGTTTATTGAAGACCAATGTGTAAATTTTAGCTTTATATGACAGTTATTTATAAAAAACGTCAAATATATATACTTGACGGTTATCTTTAAATAACCGTCAAGTATTTACTTAAATATTTGATGCTTGTTTCGTAAAAACCATCAAGTATTCTCCGCCTTTTTTAGTTGTTTTTTTCAAATGAACGTCAATTATAAGGCGTCAATTATATACCTTTCTGTAGTAGTGTATAGGAGGTGCTAGTCCCATGCGATGGCCAATGCACGTGGAACGGAGGGATGATTATTCATGAGCATCGTACTCACATTTGATTTCGTGGCTTTAAGTCGTGTTTGGTTAGCATTACCCTTATGGACTGTGTGTCCAGGTTTCTTTTGTGGCTTCGACTGCGTTTGGTTACTTACTCTCATGGACTGTGTGTCCATATTTGTCTTCATGGCAAGAGCCACATTTAGTTATTTAACCTCGCAGACTGTGTGTCCATGTTTGTTGATTCTGATAAGCCCCTATAATCATAAATTAGATTATTGGTGATTTTACATCTCATTGGTTTTTTTATTTAATAATTTATGTATAATTATTTATTTTCTTGAAATCACGTGACAATAATATTTAATCTGATACTTTAATGGTTCAAAATTCTATTTAAAGTTATATAGAGTTATTTTGTTTTGAAGTTTATTAAATTTTTATGAAAATTGTCATCTTCAACTTACATAATTGTTTCAAACTTTCTTTTTATTCATGTTTAATTATTTATTGTTGGGATGTTATTTATTGAAAAAAGATTTTTGGTCTCAGATGGAAAGGTTCAACTTGTATTTCAACATATTCATTGCGACGTTTTATCATTCAATAGAGTGAAAGAATTACTTTGGCAAGACTCATTTGATGTAATCTGAGCCTTATATTAAATCAATGGTCTGGCCCTTGACGTTCCACGTTGATTATAGGCAAGATCCTCGCTTTTATTATAAGATTGAATAATTATTGGTAAGGAGTGCAATTTCTTTGTCTGTATTATTGTTGTTCTTTATTGGTGACAAATATTGGGAAGTCTCAATTTTAGGATATATTCCGCTAAATATTTTTTATAGGAAATTTTGAAATTTGGTTGCATGAAGAATATAAAACAATTAATTAATTAATAATCATAAAAATAAAATATCTAAAAATTTTATTTATATGTTATATGTGTTTATGGTGTACACACTTGAAATTTCTTTAGTTAAGGCTTATGGGATATGAGTTTTGCATACATATCCCATGCTGATCACACCTTATATTTTGGGGCATGACAACGTATTTCTCAATCAACTATATAATAGTTTTCTCAAAACATCCGTTGTATGGTTGCATATAATGGTTATTTAACGAAAACTATTATGTATATAGCTAGGCCTAGTTTTAATTATTTTTTACAAATTGTTCAGCCAACTATATAGTGATTATTTGAAAATAACTACTATATGGTCAATGAAATATGTTTAGTATTCTTCTTCATTCAATTCTACATGCATTAACAGAGATCAATGAGGCACTATACTAGAAGATTGGGTTTCACTTATTTAGGAACATTCATTTAAATTTTAATATTTGACAATCACAACTATGATAGTAATTATAAATGATGTATCTTTGAATCTCTCAATCTAATTTATAGGTTGTACATACTTAATTAATAATTATCTTTCCACTAATTATCAAATTAATTAAATTATAAGGAGAATTGGGATTGTAGACTTTCAATAATATAATAGATCCCCTTTCATATGTTTGATGAAATGAGAGCATTACTAAAGTGTAATGACCCTAAATTTTAAATCAAACAAAATTTTTTTCAATAAATAATTTATTTAAATAAATTTTATATCAAGAAGAAATTGATAGTTTATAGGAATTTAAGCAAGAAATTTTATTGAGGATCTAAAATCTAAATTTTTCTGGGTAAAAATTTAGTTTTAAGTTATAGAACAATTTTGCACTCTCTTTGGTAATATTTTTGTGTCATTTCTTGTCATATTCTCGTTCTGTTTCTTGTAATTTTTCCAAAACTTTTTTGAATCAGATTTTATGAACGAAAAACAGAGCATCTTTTCGAGATTTTATCCTTATCGCCATTCGAACTTTATAGAACATGTTAGAGATAGATTTGTTTTCTCTGCAGCCATTCTTGAGCTCCTCCTCTCTTCTCGATCATGTCCCTTCTTTGAGCCTCATCGTCTGCAATTTTGTGGCCGCCTGATAGCAGCACGATCACTCTGTTCTCCTCCGTAGCAGCTTGGCAAACCTCCTCTCTCCTCTGTTTGATGTGCTCGACGACTTGGAGGAGGCTAGGATTTTCCTCCTCTTCTTCGCGTCTGCATATGAAATTAGTTCAGATCCTCCATTGTCACCAGCAGCGTCACTCGGCATTGCACCTCCGTCCGCACCTGTGTTGGCCATCTTTGCTTTGTCTCTTTCCTCGGTGCGGGCACGGTGTGCGTGGGTTCTGAATGTTAATTCTCTTCCTTCCTTATACTTTCTGTGGTTGGGTTGCGTCGGACAGCCTTCTTCCTCCTCCATGTCCGATCTGCAACTTCTTCTCCTCCCTGTTTCTTGCATTGCTGATTGAAGCTGCTGTCGCGTGAGTTTGGTGATGGCTGATGCGTTCAGCTTTCATCCATTCTTCCTCCTCAACTTTCATCCATTCTTCTTCCTTAGTTGTTGGTGTTGCATGTGTGCATGATGTAAGCATGATCCTTTCCTCTTTTGGCCGGTGGGTGCTGTATTTTTCTTTCTTTGAGCTGTCGTGGCTGTTGAAGGAGGGAGTTGAAGTCTTGTTTTGATTGCTGTGGCTGTTATTGTGAGAACGGGAAAGTTTAGTGTCTTAGTCGTCTGAGGGAATAAGCTTGCTAAATGAGTATATACATGTTAGAATTTTTTTTTAGTTGAAGTTGTAAATTTTAGTCGATGCCCAAGTGTGATTCAAGAGTTGACTGGGATTTAATTTGATGTGCTTTGTATCTTTGATGATGCTAGAGTTATGTTGAAAATTGATTAAGTTGTCAGGTGCTTAGTATGGATTAAATTTTGATGCACTCAAGATATTTGAAAAAATGCTTGAAAGAATGTTGTTAAATTGGCATAATATAGTTTGAAGGATTATATATGTGGTGATTTGAGCTATTACTTGGGATTATAAATGTTATTTGATGAAACATATATCTTTACATACAAGTTATAAATTTGAACTACTTATTGGAATCATATAGCACTAAAAGAAGAATTGTTAAACTATATAATAATTAAGATTTTTCTTAAGTTTGGAATAAGGGTTGAGTTAATGGTTAAGGTTAAATATTGTTAAGTACTGATGGTCTACTTGATATAAATTGTTGGAGGGTTCAGAGAAAGTTTTAGGGGTTAATGAGAAATTTAAAGAATTATTGAAGAATTTGAATGGTAATTTTTCTTGTTTAATATAAGAAGAGAATTCATAATGATAAGAGGATTGTTGGGTTATGTATTAGACTATTTGGAGAATCATTAAAGTAAGTGAGAACTTGATGGGATCAAGTTGTAGAATTTTTGAAAATTTTCAGATGAGTAGGTAGTGTTCCAAGTCTTTTTGGTGGAATGTTTTATAAAATTCTTTTATTTAAATTTCACTGTTATTGCTTTATAAATTATACAAATACTCTTATTAATCTTATTTTTTACTAATTGTTTTATTTCTGGTAGAATGTTAATCTTATTTTTCTAATAATTGCTTTATTTATGAACACGTGTTAATTTTTCTAAGGATTTACATTAGTAAAAAATTATTGAAATGTATTTACAACAATTTGTATTATTTCTTGTAAGCAGTTTTATTACTTGATTTTATGTTGATATAAAATTTTTACTACAATAATTTGTGTATGGAGGAGATAATAATAAATTTGGACGATGGAAAATGATAGTTGGATAGTATTTGCAACTGAAAATTTTGAAGCTATTTTGTTGCTCCATACATGCTTGATTTTAATGAGGAGGATTGAGTTCGAAACATTGGATGTTAACGGTAATTTCGTTAGCCCTTTGTGCACCATGGTACACTTTATTAGTAGGGTGCTTATGGGAGATGTTAGCCCCGTGCATAGGTCAATGCATGTAGAATAGAGGGATGATTATTCGTGAGCACTGTACTCACGCTTGTTTTCATAGGCTTTGTGCCTGCGCTTGTTTCATGGCTCCTGTCGCTCTTTTTTTGTGGCTTTTAGCCTCGCTTGATTGGTTACTTATCCTCGTGGACTATGTGTCCACGCTTGCTATTAGTTCTAATTAAGCCCTCCTAATTCTAAACTTAAAATTTATTATTTTATATTTTCTCTTGAAAAGCATTCTACCTAGTTATACTATTGCTTGAAACCTTTATATTCTATTAGTAGTATAAATTTTGATAAATTATTTTGTTCTATTAACATTGTTCAAATTCATGATTATATCATTGAGAAAACTTATTGCTTATTAGTTTTATGTTCATATTTCATTATGTAAAATTTTTTAAATGAAATTTACTCATTAATTTCTTTATACATTTATATACATATATAATTGGAACGTTACTGTAATGATCCGAAAATTTTAAATTAAACAAATTTTTTTTATCCTAATAGATATTTTATTTAAAAAAGTTTAATAGCAAGTAGAAAGGGATAGTTTATAAGAATTTATACTAGAAATTTCCTCAAAGACCAAGGGTCTAAAGTTTTCTGAGAAAAAGCTTGATTTTAAAATTATAAGAGAATGTAGTGCCCTTTCTTGTAATTTTATTATTCTTTTTCTTGTGATTTTCTCATGTTATTTTTTGTAATTTTTCCAAAAACTTCTTTTCTTCAGTTTTTATATCTTGCATGGAATCAAAAACAGAGCATTCTGGAATCTTCTCTTCACCGACTTAGATTTCATTTCTTTCATCATTTTCAAAACCTTCCTCCTCTCCTTTGAACTTATTCTTCTTCTCACCGGTGGCATGCATCTTGCTTCATTGGTTCATCTCTTCTGTTGAGCGTGTGGAGTGATCAGAATCCTTCATTCATCCCTATTTTTTTGCTACTTCTTTGTTTAGTCTACAATTATGTTGCTCACCATTGACGAGGTCAAAGTCACGAGTTCGTCATTCCCCTGTTCTTTGTTTCACCATCGACTCCTTCTTCTCCCTTCCTTGTTGTCATCATTTAGGTGTTGGTGAGTGAAGCTCATCCTTCATCCTACTCCTTTATGCAACAGCATCTCTTTCCTCCTCCATCATTGAGTTCTGTCGGGCTCCCTCTCCCCTACACAGCTCCTGCAAATCTTCTCCCTTCTTGCTGTGCTGTCTATGATTAAGGTGAGAAGCATTGAGATCTTCTTCCTGATAATCTTGGGTGCGTGAGTGTGTGAATTATTAGTTGAAGTTGTTATTTTTCCTCTTGTGATGTTGCTATCCGTGTGATGAAAGAGGGAAGAAATTTAAATTGCATTGGAAATAATTTTCTACACTTATGAGTATGGACTATTGTTGCTGTGTGTTAGAGTGTGGTTAGCTCTGTGTGTCCATGAAATTATCAAATTTTAGTGTGTTTTCTATTGCTATCATGCTGTTATAGGGAAGAGATAATTCAAATATTGAGCTGTTAATTTATCTTAAAGTTTGAGAATGATATACTCATAGGTCATAATTTTTGAGTTGAACTAATTGTTTAAATTGGGTGATGTTGAAGAATTTGTTAGGATGAAGTTGGAAAAGAATAGCTTAAATATAAAACTTAAATATTGGTGCTTATAAGATGTTTGTTGAAATGTTTGCTAGAGAATGTTGTAAAGGTGATAAATATTGGTGCTTATAAGATGTTTGTTAAAATGGTTGCTAGAGAATGTTGCAAAGGTGATAATAATAATAATAATAATAATAATAATAATAATAATATGATTATTTGAATCCTTGAAATTGGATAGTTTGTTGATGAAATATATGTCTTTACATACAAGTTGTAAAGTTGATTTACTTGTTGAATTTATTAAACATGGAATAAGAAGCGTGTTAATGATTGGGGTTGAATGTTGTTGGTTTAAATGCTAGATTAATTTAGAGTATCATTGGAGAAAGTGGGAAATTGAGGGAGTCTAATTATAAGATTATTGAGAAACTCTCAGGTAAGGGGATAGCGTCCCAACTAATTTATCAATTAATTTTTCTTATTAAAATTTATTTTTTTATTAATTATTTTAATAATAATTATGTTAATTAGTGGATACTTTGTTAATTAAATTTCTTTATTTTTAAGTTTTAAGATGGTGGTGACAGACGATTCATCACAGCATATGAATGTCTTACCCCTTATGAGATATCCTTTCAGGATTAATAAATTCCATTTCATTAGCATTGGCAATTTTTGATTATTCAATAAATGCAAGCATGAGTATTGGATATGAAATTTGATTTTGGCAAGTTTTAATGCTTAAAAGTATTCATGTGAGTTTGATTTTGAGAATGAGAACTGTATTTTGAAAGTAATAATTTTCTCGAATGTTTGAAAATGGTTTTAAAAAGGGATTTTATATAGAACACTGCAGTTAGCCCTTGACGCGCTATGGTATACCTAGCTAGCAGGGTGTTTATAGGAGATGTTAGCCCCATACGATGGCCAACACACGTGGAACGGAGGGATAGTTATTTGTGAGCATCATACTCACATTTGTTTCGTGGCTTCAAGTCGCGTTTGATTAGCATTACCCTCGTAGACTGTGTATCCATGTTTGTTTAGTAGCTTTGGCTACGTTTGATTACTTACCCTTGTGGACTGAGTGTTCACGTTTGTTTTTATGGCATAAGCCATCTTTGGTAAGTTACCCTCGTGGATTGTGTGTCCACGTTTGTTAATTGTTCTGATAAGTCCCTATATTTATGAATCCAATTGTTTGATGATTTCATATTCTATTAATTTTTATTTAGTAATTTGTTTATAAATATTTATTTCATTTATCTGCTTTCTTGAAATCAAGTGATATTATCATCTTCTATGATAGTTCAATGATTTGAGATTTTATTTGAAATTTATAAAGCTATTTTATTATGAAGTTTATAAAATTTTTACAAAAATTTTGTCTATTTAACGTATATAACTATTTCAAATTTTTCATTTTATTTATGTTCTATTATTTATTGTTAAGACGTTATTCACTGAAAAAGATATTTTGGTCTTAGATGGTATAGTTGAACTCATGACTCGAGATATCCATTGAGGAGTTTTATTACTGAATTGAAGTAGAAAAATTATTTTAGTCAAATCCTAATTTGATGAAAATTTGAACTTTATACCTACATTGGCGTCTGGCCTTTGGTGCTCTACATAAATTACAGGTAAGATCTTCACATTTCTTTTAAAATTGAATATCTAATTTAATATTGTAATAATTTTTAAATACTCTATTAGTGTGTTTAACACATTAATTTTAGAGTTCCTCCGATCACGGCTGAAGGAATGTGAGGTTTGTGCCCATATCCTGTGCCGGTCACATCTAATTTTTGGGGTGTGATAGTTACTCACTGGTAATTTCTTTGATCTCAGATAATATAGCCGACGCTACGCGTCCAGCAGATCATTGAGAGGCCCTTGTGTTTTTGGAAAAGAGGAAGCCTATTATGATTATTGTTTTGTTAAAATAATGTATTCTATTTTGTAACCATAGCTTAGCGCTCCACGTGTATCATAATTAGATTTTAGTCTTATTTTATATCATGTAAATTGTTGGAAAGGAGCTAGTCTCCTTACTGGTTTGGTTGATAGATTTTGTTGTTGTGAAATTTTCAAGAGGTCCAAATTATAGGGGAGATTTTGTCAAAATTTTCATAAAACATTTAAAATTTTATGAACTTTATTATTATATATAACTTACATATTGATATCTTAGCTTAACATCTAGTGAATTAAGGCTTATGAAATGTGAGTTTATCTCATATTTCATGCTAGTCATACCCAAAACACTTGGGTGTGACATAGAGTTGGTAAATCGGACAGGCTAAGCTCAATTCAAGATGAGCTAATTATTTAGATCATGCTTAGAATACTCAAACATGTAGAAAAAAACACATATAACCAAGTGTAAATGTAACACTATAGGCTTTTGTGGACTTATTTGAGTTTGTCTGAATATCAAAATATTTAAATATTATTTTACTTTCTTTTATTAATTTTTTTAGCCAATTTCAACTTTTATCTTAAAAAATTAAGATTTTCAATTTAATCTTATTTTAATTTTATTTTATTAATAAAAAATTTGGTTATTTGGGCTAAGGTCAATCAAGCAACTTGAATAAGCCTTAAATAAAGAAAATTTTTTAAACTTTCAAGTTTGACTTTAAAATTTTTTAAACTTATTCCAACTGGTCAGAATTAATGGCTCTATTATTACCAAGGGAATGATTATTCAAAATTGTAAAGTGAAAACCAAATGTCCAATGCATTAAGATTACGTGTGATGGACTTCTAATTAATGGGAGATTGGTACATAAGGCCCTAGAAACCAAGAAAATTGCAACTAGGGCCTAATAAAATCTAAATTGATTTTGCAAGCCCAAGCACCCTAGATACAATTAAATTTTATTATGAAATGATAGAATTGGCCTTAGTTTGAAAGAAGAAGCATCGTGCAACATGCAAAACCTTGAACCACAATGATAGGTGTCAGAGTGTTACTGCCAACGACAACGATAGCAGAGTGACAATGAAAAGTGGGAAAGAGAATGGGGTAGGTGGGTTCGACAACAACCTCATGAATATGATAGCCAAAATTGAGAGGGTAGGTGGATTCCAAAGACTCTTAAGCCTTCTATATGAGTAGAATAATGATGGCAACAATAATAGAGGTCTAGACCAACTCATTATTATCATGCCATCACACCCAAAAGGTTCCCATTCTTTGCATTTGAGATGGATTTAATTAGAGGTTTTACATATTGTAATAGGGTATATATGAGATGAATTTTTTTGTTATAAAAAATGCATTATAGTGGTGTTCAAATTGGAATTGTAGTTGTGATTTAGTTGCTAATGTTATCTAACTTAGTTGCTGATATAATTTGACTTGTTTGCTAAACTTTAAATTGGTAGTGGATTATTTATTAATAAATCATGGTATTTTATTTGTTTATATTGGATGTCCACATGTAAATATATGAAACCTTTGCCTATGAATATATAAACTTTTACTTGTTAATATGTGAATGTGTAGTTGTACAAATAAGAACTTTTACTTTTTGTCACTAAATCTTATTTCTGAATAAATCAAGTTAAAAATTTTGGATTTTGACTTGTAAATCGATAAATCTATACTTATAAATATTAGAAATTTAAGTTGTAAGTTTGTGAACTTGTGCAACACAGACTTGTCAATTTTAAATAGGAATTGCACTACTAATAGACAATTACTTGTTAATATGTGCACCTAAATTTGTGAAATTGTGGACATGTAATTGTAAAAAAACTAGAATTTTCACTTGTTGTCATAATTTTATTTCCAAATATATGAAATTAGAAATTCTAGACTTTGACTTGTGAATTGATAAACTAATGCTTGCAAATATTTGAAGTTTAAGTTATAAATTTGTAAACTTTTGTGTTGCTAACTTGTGCAGGTGTATTGAGTATGACATTTTGTGCTAGCTAGTGAAGCATCTCAATAATGTCAAAGTTCAAAGTATTTGCCCTTGCACTTACAGCAAGAATTAAAGGAAAGCCAAAATTATAGGATGAAGCATCAAAATGTAATTAGTATTACTCTAGAAATGTGTTGTGCTATTTTAAGTTGGTTTTTTGTACATGGAGTTGGTTTGTTGTAAGTGAATGTATGATAGATATTGTGGTGTATGTTTGGAAAACATTTGTTGTGGGTAAATTTCATTTATTTGTAATGAAAAATACAAGTTTCCCAGGTTTATTCACAACAAAAAGTCTATATAAAATATGACAGGATCCATTTATTAATAACACAATATCCATTTATTTCACAGTCTATATGGTTAGGTTGAACATTTGTACAAGTTTTTCATGTTTATTCACAACAGAAATTTTAAGATTTGTATATAATATAACAAGGTCTATTTATTAACAACATAATGCCCCTCTCTGTGGAACACTTGAACATCTACACAACATGCTTTCAATATTGAAATAATGAGAATATTTACATCATATTTGAAAGATTTCATGTTGGTATTGGCCCTTCAACTAAAATAAGTATTGACATGAAATTTTACATCACATTTCATGTATGATATATACAAAAAGTGAGCAACTATATCCAAATCAATATCTCAATGTTGTGGAGATAGATAAATTCCATCTGTTAATGCCAATGAATGGTCTATCTTGTATTATTAAATTATTTCCATGCAATCAATGCTTTGTATTACAGAACTAAACCTTCAATATAGATAAGTTAATGTTCATGTTTTTTCATCACATAATCCAATGTTTCTGGATACATTTTCATCATATTGAATAAGTCATGAATTCTTTAATTCACATGTGAAAATCCAATATGAACAAGTAAAAAATCATGATTTTATAACAAATATTCCAACCCAAAACTTCCACAACCAAGTTGCTGTTCAACAACCTAATTAGGTTATATCAACAATCAAATCACAACAAAATTGTCTGATTTCAATACTATTATATTGCATTTTGTACAATAAATAATTTATTCTATATGCACCCTATTACCTCAAGTAAAACCCCATGTAAAATCCTATTAGAATTCATGATAGAACATATGTAAATAACATTAAAAGAGTTCATATATTAACAAAACAAGATCCATGCTTTATACATTGTCCGTGTGATTTAGTATAACTACAATGTACAAGATACTCTAGTGGAATTTATAACAGAACATCTACAAATAATATGACAAGGTCCATATATTAACAATAAAATGTATGTTCATCTATATGCCATACTTTAACATCTGCACAAGTTAATTGCAAAAATTTGTATAACATAAACTCCATAAAGAACAACATAATTAAACTTTGTAAATAACATCTTCAAAAGAACATATATACCTGCTAGATCAAAGTCTAAATTAGAAATGGAGGTGACATCTACATTAGAAATTGCAGAACTTACAGGTCCCATGAAAGTGAGAGCTATGATTCTAATGGCATTCCTCAATTAAAAAAAAAAGGCACATCCTAAGATACCATTATGAATGATGGATGCTATAATTATCTTGGGAATCAGCTGCAACTTTGCATTACTTTGTCCAAACTTTGAAACTCAATCCCTTTTTCTTGTATAATAGCAAACAATAATCCTAAAGTCCTTCCCACTATTCATACACATACTAATACATAGGTCATGCTAAGGCATTTTGGTTTTCTTTTGGTTCCTTCTGTGAGTGCAAAGGCAATTTGAGCTTTGACATTATTGGGATGCTCCATTAGCTAGCACAAAATGTGACACCAGATACACCTTTGCAAATTAACAATGCAAAAGTTTATAAATTTACAACTTAAAGTTTAAATACTTACAAGTAACAGTTCATCAATTCACAAGTCAAAGTCTAGAATTTTAAAATTCACATATTTAGAAATAAGGTCATGACAAAAAGTAAAAGTTTAGAGTTTTATAATTACATGTTCAAAATTTCACAACTTTAGGTACACATATTAACAAATAATTGTCTGCTGATAGTGAAATTCTTGTTCGGAGTTAACAAGTCCGTGTTGCACAAGTTCACAAATTTACAACTTAAAGTTCTAATATTCACAAGTACAAGTTCATTGATTCACAAGTCAAATTCCAAAATTTCTAATTTCATTTATTTAGAAATAAGGTTTGGTGACAGCAACTAAAAATTTTGATTCGTACAACTATACATTCACATATTAACAACAAAAGGTTCACATCTTGACAAGTTCAAGTTCACATATTTACAAGTAAAAGTTTATATATTCACAGGCAAAGGTTCATATATTTACATGTGAACATGCAATATGATCAAGTAAACTATCATGACTTCACAACAAATAATTCACTACCAATTTAGAATTCAATAAACAAATCAAGTTATTTCAGTAACCAAGTTAGATTATATCAGCAATTAAAACACAACTACCAATTCCAATTTGAACACCATTATAATGTATTTTTTACAACAAAAGATCCATCTCATATGCACCCTACTAACCTATGTAAAACACCCAATTAAATCTGTCTCACGTGCAAAGAATGGGAACCTTCTAAGTGTTATGGCATGATAGTGATAAGCTGATTTGGATCTCCATTATTATTGCTCTCATGATTCATCATTTATAGATGGCTTTAGAATATTTGGATCCCACCTACCCTCTCAATTTTGGCTATCATATACATGAGCTAGCCGCCAGACCCATCTACCCCATTCCCTTTCCTACTCTTTGTTTCCACTCCGTTGCTGTCACCGCTCGTGAGAATACTCCAGTGCCTATCATTGTTGTTCAAGGCTCTGCGTGCTACATGATGCTTCTTCTTTCAAACCAAGGGCAATTCTATCAATTCATAATAAAAATTTAATTGCATCTAGGGCCCTTAGGCTTGCAAAATCAATTCAGATTTTATTGGGCCTTAGTTGCAATTTTCTTGGTTTCTAGGGCCTCGAGTGTGATTCTCCCTTAATTAATTGAATCAAATAAGCGCTTAAGATTATGCTCTTCAATTGTGGATGGACAGACTCCTTTTAGATGGTCTCTTTTAATATTCAAAGTCATGCTAGCTTCTAAATCATAGTAGTTGTCCTAGGCGTGTAGTGTGGTCAATCAATCAAAAGTCATTCTATTGGTTTGTTAAAGAAGTTTAACTTTCCAATATTCGAATCCTTGCTAGAGGTGATTTCATTTAATAACTAACCATATTTTGAACATGATTGCCTCAAATAAAAGTAATAAAAAAAAAAGTTTTGCTTTCTGCTGTGCTTGTGTACGCGGTTGTGCTCCGAGAGTCATTAACTCTATATTTGTAATCACTCTGGTTCAGTTAATCAAGATTGAAATCAGATCATAGTTCTCTCATTTAGACTGTGGCTCGTGACAAATCAAGTTGTGTTTTAATTTTTGTTTCTTTTTTGTCTTTCATTTTTTTCCACCAATGATATGAGCCGCCTTGATGATCAACTCTAGGATTCTTATTGTTGGTAGTGGCGCATAATCCTGGAATTGGCGTTGACTTGCCCTTCTCTGGTGTTTTTTTTTTTTCCTTTTTTGGTTAATTTTAAAGGGCCAAAGCCTAATTCCCTTCTAACTTAAAGGTTCTAGTAGCTGGAATTTTATTTCTTGTTTAGACACGTTTTGGCCCTGATAATTTTTAGGGACCCAACTTACCTAATATTTTTTGTATAAAACAATATGACGAATGCATAATTTATCATGTTGAAAAAGTATATCTTTGATATGATATAAACTAAGATCTTTTAGAACTTTGATTTTATTTTTCTGAATCTGAATCTTGCATGTAAATACATAATCATTTAATGAGTATGAGTTATTTACACACACACATTGGCAAAGTCTGATAGATTTTCGAGTTTGATTTGAAAATATACGTTGTTTTGACGTGCACACCCACCTTATCCATGATGCACGTGATTTCTTGAAACAGTGCATCCCATAATTTGTTGTAACATCTTACTTTGTGAAACAATTCAACAACTTTTTAATTTTATATATGTATCTTTTTATTAGATTCAATCACATTCGAAGTATGGTTGGAGACTAATTATAATAAACCATTCAACAATACAAATTATGAGTTTTCATTAGGAGCGCAATTTTGGACCTTTAGAAACAAGGAAGGGTTGAAAACTTGGGAAAAATAAAATCTCAATTTCAGACCGTCAAGTTAAAAAAAAAAATCATAACTTAGCTTATTATTCTCTCATTTTAAAACTTGATGAGACTTCTTTAGAGGAAAAATATGATATGGCAATTGGTTATGCCAGCATGATAATCACTCTGATCAATCCTTTGACAAAAAAAAAAAAACAAAGAAAATCACTCTGATCAATCCCATCTATGTTTTCGAACATAATAAATACAAATGAGGAAACAAAGATTGGGATAGGAGCTTGGCATGAAGATTTATGGCTATGATCTGATCTTATCAATAAATCAAGTTGCTTATATTTTCCGGGGAAACAGCTGTCAAGCAATTACATATCAGCTGTCCTTTCAAAAATCTTCACCAACCTTCTTTTTGTCTCCCAGCCAATTTTTGATACATGAGCCTCTTTTGATTAGGGTATCTCATCGATGGCCAAAAAAAAAAAAAAACAAACAAACAAACAAAATAAAAAAAAGATAAGTGTATCTTATCAATTTGTTACTATCCATGTCACTTCAATTATATTGTGCAATAAATTGTTCGATTAAAAAGACATTAATATCTCCGATTCATGTATGGACCAAAAATATTTCTTCTCATCTTATTATAAATAAGGGAAAAATAGTTTTATTTATATATCATGTCATTAAATTTTTATTATGAGTTTTTTTATATATATCCTCAATAGGGGTGAAGCAAAGCTAGAAATTTTTATTATGGGAGGCCGAGATGGCAGTATATATGAAAATTAAAAGAAAGTTGTATGTATATATATCACCAACATAATATAAATATTTCAATATATATATTGATATTCAATTTTACACATATATAACAATATATATATATATATATTAAGTTTTGCTTATTGATTTTCTATGGAAAAAAATTATTAGTTATTATATCTATGATGAATGTTTTAGCAATTTCCTTCTCAATATAAATTATCATTAAATTGGTGAAATTTTATCATCCTATAAGCATTAAATGATTTAAATACATTATTGGAATCTAAATTTATGTTCAATGTAATAAACTCCATTACTTGCTTATTGAATTTACTATTTAATTTTTTTCAATTGATAATGATAGTAAATAAATATATCAACACATTAATAATGCTCAATTGTCTTAAAATATTTACGTCAATAAAATCAAATTATATCAAAGTAAAAAATCATTCATATTATAAATTTTAATAGCTTGATTATTTAAAAAATAATTTTTTTTAGAAGAACATCTTCACCAAACCTTTTAACTTTTGAATAAGTGATTTTATGATAAATATCAAGCATATAACATTCAGTATATCTTGGGATTTTTATTACAATACTTAACAAAGTTTGTTAATGATAATTCTCATAATTTCTTTCATTAAATATAAAATAAAAGCAAAATAAAATAGTATCAATATTTTAAGAGCATGTATAACATTATCTTGTTGAAAATAAGTGGATATTATGACAATCATATATTCAAGTTATTGAAATAGTTGCTTTTATACATATGTAAAAAACTATATATAGAATTGAAATAAGAATTTCATCTAGTGTTTCATAACTTCTATAATTTGCTAACTTATGAGAGCTGAAAATATATAACTCCTATATTTTACTATGAAAAAAATTAAAAAGTAGGGGACTGTGATTTAAAAATAAAGGAGTTAGGAAGGTTACTTTTACACTTTTAAATGTAAGGGGGTTTGTTGCAACTCTCTCAAAGTTCATGAGAGTTTTATATATTTTAAACGTTACATATTTAATATGGACAAAGTTAGAAATTTATTAAATTTTTAAATAAAATTATATTGCATTTAGATTGGTGAATTTGGGTTGAAAATTTATATTTAAAATTTCATATTTGAAATCTTATATTTAAAATTTATAGATTATAAATTATTTGTTTGAACAATATAAAAAATTTTAAATTATAATGTTAAAATCCTTTATTTGGATCTTAAGTAAAATTTTAAATTTTAAATTCTATGTTTGAATTTAAAGGCAATTCGGACAATGTTGGTGGTCCAGTCCTAGTCAAAGTTGATGATCTAGATGGCTAACTTCTAATGACACTGGACCACTAACGCCTATCAAGATCAAACGGAAGACTTTCACATGGATCATACCACTAACAACGATTAGGACCAAATGGTTGACTTCCATAAGGATTGGACCATCGACACCGATCAGGCCTGATTGTCGACGTTGACTAGGATTGGAGTATAGGTGATGATCGAGATCGAATGGGCGACTTCCACCAAATTCAAACCACCAACACCAACATAGACAGGACTACTAGCATCGACCAGGACAAGACTGCCGATGCCAATCAAGATTAGATAGGTTTAAGACAAAACACTTGTTGATGCTAGCGGTCTAGTCTTAATAGAAGTTGACCATCCACTCCCAATCGTCGCCTATACTCTGATCCTAGTCAGCGTTGGAGGTGTGATCCTTATCAAGGTCACTGGTCCAGTCTTGGTCATGATGGAATTTGACGTCTAATCCCGATTGTAGGCTATTTTCCAATCCCAATTGGTGCTAGTGGTTCTATCCTATTGGCATTAGCAATCTTGTCCCAGTTAGTGCTGGTAGTCTAGTCTCAATGAAAGTCGGCCTTCCAATCTAGGTTGACATCGGTGGAAGTCAACTCACATAAACTTTTTTTCTATAGTAAAAAAAGATTATTGATGATAAATGTGTGGCTAATAACAATGGTAATTCACCAAGCGTTGGTCCTAGTGGAAGGGGATATATGGCTGCATAAACACAAAATTTTGGATTTGAGTCCTTGTGAATGCAAAAAATGTTTTTAAAAGAGCTACTTCTAATTAGACCTGACAATGAGATAGCCATAAAATGAATAAATATAAAAAAAAAAACGATGGTAATTCAGTCGTGAGTGAATTGAGAAGCGGCACCATTGCTTTTCCAAAGTCTTTATTACCATAAAATATTGAAAGCTTATCATGATAGTGACTTTATCATTAGCTTTAAGCCGGAAATATCAATCATTGTCTCCTCAAAGCCAAGTTGATAGATTTTGCTTTCATTGGCTGAGTTCACCGTGACAAGGAAATGATGAAAGAAAAAGGAAGATTGATGTGGAACGAGATATATACAGACTAATTGGCTTTATATGCTCCAGAGTTTTAAATCTCATTTATCAATTTTTTTACGTTGGCAAAGACAATGGTTTCCATTTGCAATTTGATAGGTATTATTAAAGGTCAAAAGAAATTTTTTTTTTTATAGGAGTACTATACATTGACATTTCTTTGCTTCTCATTTTTAAAATTTTCTTTATTTTTATGTGTTTCCTCCAAAATTTAGTTAATTTAGGTTCCAATAAGCCTCCAGGGTCACAGTGTGTCTCTTAATTCAATGAGTACTTCTAAAAGTTTTTTCATTTTTCTGATTTTGGCTTTTCTTCATTTTTTATAAATAAATTGATATTCTCAAATATTTCATCTGTTTCACATATATGTGTTTCTAGAGAAAATTTTTTATTCATATAATAAGTCTTTTTAGAAATAAAAAGCAACATTTACGAATATTTTGCCTATTTTATCCCTATTTACTACAACAATTCTAAACGAACGGGCAGCTTTGCAGAAATAAATGAGAGACAAATTGGACAATGTTGCTTTTCTTTTATGTATTTATTACATTTTTTAATATTGTATAATTAATAAAAAACATTTATTGTGAAATGGAGGGAGTAAGATCAAAGCTCTTTTAAATTAAAACAATCAATCAATTAATTGAACAATTAAAACTATAAAATACTCCCTTCAATCCAAAATATATGACAATTTCTATTGGCTAGCATAGTATTGGTCTTGTTAGAATTTTGAATTAATTTCCACTCATGATAAGTCATAACCCTGGTCATGATAAGTTGACTAGAATCTAATATTAACGTGTAATTAATAAGCCAAAAAAGAAAATGATCCTCCATCATAATTGTGATCATTCCGATCATCATATTTCCTCTACAATGAGACAAATTAATGATGACTGAATCTTTCTTTTATACGGAGGCCTCCCTTCACTATAAATAATGATCAAAGGTTGGAGGTGGAATCCATCTCAGAACAAACAGTTCTCTAACTTGTTCTTTTCTCCCTCTCTTTCTCTCTTTGATACATCTGCTGTACATCATAGTCTAGATTCTAATAGTTTAAACTCATGTGGGTAGTCAGGTAGACTCTGTTATGCCTGCATCTGATAAGCTTTGACTTGACTCCTTTATTTTAGTAAATTATTTATTCTAATATTCCTTTAGGTCCAAAAAGCAGGACATTTTTTAAAAGACTAATATTATAAATTATAAAATTCTTCTTTTCCACAAATGCCTTTATTAATTGTTTTGTATGGAAAGATTATATATATGTATACATATAAGAAAGAGATTAATGGTAATTAAGATTGAATGATTTTAATTGAAGAATAATCTTAAAATAATAATTTAGTAATACAAACCATTTTTAATTATTTTTTAATCCTTTTAGAGTGGTTAAATAAAGTAATTGTCATATATTTTGGACCCAAAGGAACATAGATCATGTGAATCCATTCTTGCCATTAATAATTAACAACTCATATCTTGACATATATACAATGCATGAAACAGATATTGTCATTAAATCAGTCAAGGTATTGATTTACAGTTCAATGATTGGACTGTAAGCTGAACAGTGGTTCAATAAATAACGAATAAATTAATATATTTTAAATAATATATGTTTAAAATAAAAATATTAATTATATATAATAAAAATGGATTTTAAAATTTCAATCAAAATAATATAAAGTAAAAAAGTAATATCCATCAATATTTTATCATTTCAATCCAAAATATATATACTTATTTCATAATTTATAACTTTAAAATATATACATATATACATATTTCTTGCTTATTCATTTTTTTATTTATTAATATTTACAAGGTATAAATTTGCATAAATTGTAGTTTATAAATATGAATTAAAAAATTTAAAATTAAAAAAATAGCTGGACCAGTTCAACCAGTTTGTCTACTGATTTTACCGGCTTTGACTGATTTTTGGCCGATTCTCAAGTTGGGTGGTTTTCAGCTGATTACCAGACCGGACGATGGACCATTCTCATAACATTGATATTTTACTGGGGAAAAAACCTGATGCTTGGAAAAAAGAAAATAAAAAAAAAACATACGACTCTCGTCTCCCAACGAAGGAAAACCTCGAAATATGCGACAAAAATATGATTTTATGTTGTAAATTTGTGTATATATATATATATATATATATATTCATAAGTTCACTTTCTAAGACCATTACAAAAGAGAAAAATAAAAATATTATCGCATGGTGATAATAATTAATATTTGAACCGTCCAACCGATTATGACATATTATGGATGTTTGGAGGCACTGATCTTATCAAGAAACCAACTTGCTTGTATTTTGGTTAGCTGTACATAAAGCCCATTGCTTCACTAAGTTTCTTAATTATAATAATAAAATGAAAAATGACTTGAGAATTAAGTTTATAGCACATGCATTAATAAGAGTCTGCTCAAGACCAAGTTGAAAGCTTTTGTAATCATCGAGACATCGACTAAGATTAAAAAAAATAAGAAATGAGACCAAAAAATTAAGAAAAAAAATAAAGAAAAACAAAGATTGATGAGGTTGAGATACAGACTTGTGAATGAGTTAGCTGTATTTCAGGAATTTTAAATTCAAATATTAACTTTTGTTTTTTTTTTATTCGGTCGCTAACGTACGTGGACAACATTTGAATTTGGAAAAATCTTCCGTTGTTTTCTTGTTGAACTAATTAATTGATTTACGTAGTTAAATGGTTAGTCACTTTGAATTTGGATTTTATGTTTTTTAAATGAAGTCTTTGTTTTTTATTATTTTCGAAACTCACTATCTTGTTGGAGAATTTGATAATTTTTAATTTTGTCCTAGTGCTTTGAAATGACGCAGGCAAGTTGTTACGAAATTATTGATATTTTAAGGAAAAACACAATCTTAAGTCCCTATAGCTTTATAGAATTTTATTTTTAATCCCTAAAATTTTTTTCAATCTTTTTAATTCTTATAGTTTCAATGTTATAAGGATTGAAAACATTGAAATAAAACTACAGAGATTAAAAGTCAAATACATAAAACTATAAAAAGAAATGATTTTATTTTCACATATATTAATAATATTTTAAATATTAATCTTATTTATAGTATTTCTATTCTGTTATACGGAATTTGAGTCAGACTATGGTTTAATATACTTCCTGTATTTTTTCCTTACAAGTGGTCTACGAATTTCAAAACTCAATTATTTAAAAGTAGAAGTTAAAGTTGTTACCTTAGAAATTACAAGAAAAAATTGATGACTTCTCTTGTAGAAATGATGTGCGAAATTTTAAATGGTAATGGATTGGTAAAGAATATTATTAGAATTTAGAAGCGCGAAAAAATATTATTTAAAGAATCTTTAAAATTACAAAGAAAATTAATTAAAATTTTCTAAATCGAAATTAAATAATCCAATATGATAATCATTTTAATTTTTTAATAATTTTGTGTGTAAGAATATTATATCTAATGAAAAACTAAAGCAAGCAACCAATAGTTCCTCTAGTAATAATGATTTTTGTTTAAAAATATATTTATACAAATTTAAAAAATTCTTCACACAAGTCTGAAGAACTTGTCCAAGAAATACATAAGATGATTTGTAAATAAATTACACAAGTCTGAGGTAATTTGCTTCGCTTAGCATGGAAACTAAGGGGTTATATATATTTTTCTGCCTAAATATTTAAGACGTTTGGAGTGTTTCAAAGCTATTCGGCATACGCCACACTTCCCGAATGTCAAACATGATTTACTAATTAGTCTGCCTTTCTTCTGCCTGTTAAAAATTAATCTGAGGTATTGTATTAAGCATATATTTTTGGGTTAAATGGCCATTTTGCCTCTAAACTATATGTTTATGAGTGTTTAAGATTTTAAATTCATTTTTAGTGTAATTTTCTCTCTTTTAATATTTGAAATGGTACAATGTCATTTCTACTCTTAACAAATATTTAAATTGACCATTAATTGATCAAAAAGTTATAGAAAAAATCAAAAAAACCACAAAAGGGGACCAAAAAATTATAATTTTTATACGGTACCTATTTGTAATTTGTGGGATCTTTTTTTGTTATTTTCGAGGTTTTTTTTAATTCTTTTGATAACAAATGATTAAAATTAAATTTTGTTAATAGTAAGGGTGATATTACAGTGTATTTAAATATTAAACTAAATATGAATTTAAGGTCTCAAATGCTTTTAGACCTATAGTTTAAGAATAAAATTATCTTTTAACCCTATATTTTGGTACTTGAAAGTTCTTTGACACTTAATTGGGCTGTATGAGAAATTGTATATTTTCAACGGAAGTTATATATACACACGCACACACAAACTTTTTCGAAAAGATTAAGATGGACTTTGGATCTTATCTTATCTCGTCCAAAATCGTGATATTAACTCATGTTTGAAATTGGATTCATTTATCTGATCCAATGGCTAAGAGATCAATAAAATTAATAATCTACTAATTAATAGCTAGATCATACATGTGTAATTTATTATATATAGCCATTGGATCACTCTAGCAACAAATCAAATTTTAGAGATGATAAAAGATTAATTTCACTCAAAGTACTCAGGATAGATAAACATAAACACATTTCAACAATGTATGCTCTATACACAGAAACTGAGAATCAATCCCCTAATCATCATTTGATTAAATAACAGAAAACAAAAAAAGCTCCTACCATACTTATTCTAACATGAGTTGGTGAAACCACTTGGTTTTTTTTTATTGGATAAAAAATGGAAGAATTACAATAATCAGGTCATAAATGAGGAAATTAATTATTTTTCCCATCTATTTAGAGGTCAAAATTCTACATTTACTCCTATGGTTCTATTTATAGGGGAGAGAGAAGAAAAAAATTTAATCCTATTTATAGGACATTTACCAATTTTCAAAGCCTCTCTTTAAATTTGGTCCAAATTAGCTTTAAATAAAAATGTAGTAATGAGATTTAATAATATTTATTAAGAATAAAGGTGAAAACTTGTTAAATTTTAAGAAAAACTTAATGAGATTTAAGGTTTTTCTTGATTCTAGTTAAACATGCTCGGAATGACTTATAAATAAAACTAAAGGGAGTATATGTTAAGCTTCAGAATTTACATGTGAACTAGACTAGTAAGTAATTAATTCTTTATTTGGGATCTATATGTAATTCTCCCATGAAAATTCCAGCCATTTTAGTTCAAGAAGTGCTTATCCAAGAGAGAACGCAAAAAATATGCTTGAAAGATTCCAAATGCTGAGTCAGAAACTGGCAATGTGACGAGCAGAAAGAACATTACCTTCTGCTTATTTATTGTTATATAATTACAAACAAATCGAGCAAATTAACGCATTAATTTAATATGAGATTTGAGATAAATTAAGAAAGGCCTAGTAATTACAAAGAGTGATGATATATCTATATATATATATATATGTATGGAAGTTAATTAATAAACTATACAAATAGAAGTGATAAGCCCTAATTTTGGAAACTGATTGAATAGGACCCTTTTGACTTTGAATACACTGAAAACGATGCTTCACATAAATTCATCCTAATCAAGTTGGAAGCTGTGAGTGAAAATGACTTATTAGCTTTATTCACTTCAAATTAATTAAATCACGTCTGTTTTGAAGAGAAGTTGAGAGCTTTTTCTCTGGTAGACAAAAAAATAAAAAAAAAGAAAAAACCAAAATTAAAGAGAAGGAAAGTCATGCATATAATATTCAATTTACATTTTAATATCTTGAATGATTTTCTTTTATATGGACATTAGACCATTAGTGATGGTTGTTTAAAGCAAATTCGACGGTGAATAGCATAGCAAATTCATGCACGTTATTTAATTGACATTAATTAACAATTAGATAAGAAAGACAAGAAGCAAGAAACAAATATATTTTGGCACAAATATAATAATATGAATGTTAAACAAATAAAAACAACAAACAAATTGCTTTTAAAAATTTGTCGCAAACAATCCAATGGAAATTCTTTTTCTAGTTCTAATAATAAATTAGTATACAGTTCATGGAAGAAGATCAAGTTGCATTCTCTTGTGTTGTCACACAGCTCTAAGCCTTGTTGTCTATGTATACCTAATTATCTAAACAAAATTTAATACTACTTGAACTATTCATGATTTATTAACAAACCCTTCACATTTCTTTCTACATTATCTATTGTATTAATATTTTACTTCATTTAATTTCTACAAATTTTTTTATTAGGTACAAGTATTCTTTTATCAAAAAGAAAATTTAATATTTATATATACATCATCATATTTTCCCACTTTTGCATGTTTCCAACGACGGAAAATGTCTTTTATATATGTATTTACTGTAATAATACTAAAATTAATGTTATTATGTTGATGTTGTTCTATTGTTCAGGCTGTGATGTGATTTGGGGGTGTGTACCGGTCAAGCCAAGCCAAATTTCACCCTAGCCCGCCTAAAACGAATTTTGAAAAAGTTAATAACATGAAAAAAGATTTTATTCATAAACTAAAGTATAATTAATTACCGTCATTCAAAATATAGTCATTTTAAAAATAATAAGAAGATCAATTTTAAAAAAGTAGATATAATACTTAGTAAATACCCATTATCCTTAATTTACGTTAACTTAAGAAATCAATGTCAAATTTTCAAAAATTTAAAAAATTGAAACAACTAGTATTTTTTTTAAAAAAGAAAAATCATAGAAAATATTTATGATAATTACAAAATCAATTAGTTATGTGAGAAGTTATAAAAATGATCAAAGTTGTGCCGGGCTTTGAGCCAAGCTCGATACATGACCCAAATAGCTCAGGAAAGACTTGGTTTCCAAGGCCACCAAGCTGCTCGCACATCCTAAAGTGACTGCAACTACGACATCACAACCGTATCCAAGTATGTCTAATCTAGCATACAATTAGTCAAAATCCAAGATTCTAAACAAATTCAAATTGATAACTTCATCTCAAACTAATATTTAGGACAATGTTTTAATTCATTCATGGAATATACATGCATGACATATCAAGAAAAACTTCGATCTTTCAAAGTAATAAAGCTTGACACACGCACGGATATGAATAATGTATGGTTGAACATTTTTATTAGATGGTGCTTATGCAAGGTAGAAAACTGCAATAACCCAAAAAATTTGGTAAAAATAAAATTTATGGTAAATTATTTTGAAAATATAATTCTAGAGCAGATATAACAAGAAGGAATGGTGGTCTAGTAGAGCTTGTGCCAGCTATATATATATTAGGTCCGAGTTTGAACCCTCTTGGTGAACATAGAGGAATTTTATCTCTGGCCTTTGACTTGGAAAATTACCTTCTTGCCCTTTAAAAGAATAAGAGAAGAAGGAGGAGAAGAATTTAAAAACCAAAAAGCACGCACGCTCACCTTTACTCTTCTTCTCCATCTCCGATTCCTCTAGAAATTTGTGTGTGTGAGAGAGAAAGCATTCAAATCCTCTATCCTTTATTCTTCCTTCTTGTCGTTGTCACCGAAGATTGAGAATGTCGGAGTCTCCTTCTTCCTTCGTCTGAGCATTTTGCATGGGCATGTTGAAATGTTCTTCCCTTCCCTGATCCGCAGTCACTCTTTCACCTTTGTCTGTGTCACTGCTGGGGTGCAATAGGATCTTCTACTTCATCCTCCTTGTTCGAGTACTGCTAATGCATCCTTCATTTTCTCTTTTCACTGCTGTCGTTGTCAATCGGTGGAAAGGGTGCTCGAAATTCTTCTTCCTTAATCAATTGTTCCTCTCTACCGTTCATCCAAGTTGCAGAACATCATCCCTTTTACAAGTTTTTTTCTCTCCTGCTTGTGTCGCTTATTCGTGTGGATGAGAATTTATTTCTTCCTTTGTTATGTGTTTGTGGTGAGTGTTGCCATGCTGTGTGATGAAGTTACGAATTAATTACAATTTCAATTTTTGTTGCTATGTCTGAGGAGTATGAGAGGTTGAGATTCAAACGTACAAGTTGAAGATTGGGCAAAAGGGCAAAAATACTCATGAAATTGTTAACCAGGAGCATCCAGTAGGTTAAAGTGAAAAAAAGGAAAAAAAAATACCCATAATATTACCTAAGTTGATGCAAGAGTAACTAATTTATTAACTCCCACAAATGTTAATCGTTAGCTAACACCTCAATTTTTATAACACCCATAATACCCATAATTTTTCATTGATGTAGACTAAGAAAGGAACAAAAATACATATGAAATCGTTGGTTAAAAGTATCCAGTAGTCTAAAGTGAGAAAAAAGGGTAAGAAAATCTATAATGTTATTTTAGTATGCGCAATAGTGACCAATCCATCAAAATTTATGTCACATGGTTCTTTTCCATATGGCAATAACCTTAACAAACATTTCAAATTTTTCTAGAGCAAAGGCTTCTTGGAGAAATTTCTGATGATTAAGCACAATCTTCTAAAACCCTTTCAACTAGGCATTGAACTTGAGTTTTCGAGTTGACCATTGGAAAGAAATTAGGTTGATTAGGTTGCAAGGAACTTCCTTTATCAATTTAGATCATCAAGAAGAAGCTTCAATGGTACAAAAAATTTAAAGAAGTGAGCAATTTAACTTGTTATTAGGTCAAAATTAAATGACATTTTTTTACTGTTAAAACTAAGGCCTCATGTGAAGACTTATCATCATATGATGATCAATTAGTCTCCATAGAATTTTGCCTGGGAATATTTTTAAGTCCGCATCAGTGAAAAATGGTTGACTTTTGCTTAAATATTAGCTAAACGGTTAATATTTAAGAAATTTAATGGAATGATCATTGTTGCACCTACTAAAGTAACGTTATGGGTATTCTTTTCCATCTTCTAACTTTAGGTTACTAGATACTCCTGGTCGATAGCTTTGTGGGTCTTTTTGCCCTTTTTTAATCCATGTTAGCTACAAAAAAAAGAAGGTCAACATTATGAATTGGTCAACTTTAATGGATTGTTCACTCTTGTACTATATATCTTAGGTAACGTTATGTGTTTTTTTTTTTTATTTTTTCTCACTGTAGACTACTACTAAATGCTCCTGACTGACAATTTTATGGGTATTTTTACCCTTTTGTCTTTTAAAATTTAAGTTTGAAGAGCATGATTTTGATGTGTAATTTCACTACAATTGTTTGGTTCATACTTGAGGAAAATGGAAGTGGGTTTGAATTTTCTTTAGGCTCAAATCAATTCATGATAGAGAACTTGATTAGAAAGCATGATGAAGTTGAATAGGGATGTTTGGAAATGGTTGGGTAAGAGATTGAAGCTTAAAAATATATAATGAATGGTTTGGAAATTATGTGCACTAGGTGATTGATATAAGGTCTAAGAGGAAATCATATTCCTAAGGAATAGTTAGCTATGGTTAAAGTATTATGGAAAATTTTTGTAATATAAATGATGATGTTTGGGCAATTTTGAATTAGTAAAGTTGCTTGTGGTTGCATTCATGGTGGAAGGAAGTTATGGAACTTGTAGAAAGCTTATTAAAATCCTATTATATTTTGTAGGGTGTTTGGAGGAAGAAAAACTTGATTAAGGATGTAAGAAGCGCATTTTGAAACTTGGGTACACTATAGATAAGTAGATAGCATCTCAATTAATTTATAATTTAATTCTATTTTCTCAAATATTATTGAAGTATTTTCACATGCATATTCATATAATTTCAAAATTTTTTATATTGACTGTCATGAAAGGAATTACTTTCATTTTATTAAGCTTTGAAAGGAAGGATGAAACTATTTTATGGTTGAGTATTTTTAATTATTTAACAACATTGATAATGTTTGATTTATGGGTTGAGAAGTGACACATTCCAAAAATAGAGAGTGACCGGCAAAGGATGTGATCCATCACACCTCCTTTAAGCCTCAGATTGAGTAATCTTTGCATAACTAAAACATAATTATGTTTTAGTTTGAATTACAACATGTGTAAACATTTTTTATAGTAATAAAAGTCTCAATATTTTTGTAAAAATTTCGGCAGAATCTCCTCTGTAAATAAGATCTCCCAAAAATTCTACAAGACAATATTTCAACCAAAAATATCAAGCCAATTAAGAGTAAAGCTCCTTTCAGCCAACAACAAAATATATAACCACATAAACAACCTGACTACAAACTATATAGAGCACTTAACAATAAGTTTACAAAATAAAATTTTATAATTAAAACTTTACATCAAGAGAAAGTTTAATCCTTAGCTCCTCTACTTCTAATCAATCATAAACTCCTTAATGTTCAGTGGGTGGTTCAGCATCCGCTACACTATCTGAGAGCAAAAATTATTTTTCAATGAATAACGTTCCAAAAACAAATAATTAAACATGAATAAAAGAAAAATTTAAAACATAACAATCTACATGAAGATTTAAATAAATTTGAAATAAAAGGATTCTATGTAACTTTAAATAAAATCATAATTCATTAAAGTATCTTATCAAGTGTCATTATCATTTAACTTTAATAAAGCAAATAATTGTAATAAATAATGGTAAACATGTCATTAATCAAAACCAATGAAAATATATCCATAAAAATTTAAAAACTCATAAGTATAGGGACTTATCAGAACAAGTAACAAACATGAACACATAATCCACGAAGAAAAATAACCAAATATAGCTTATGCCACGAAAATAAATATTAACACACAGTCCACAAGGGTAAGTAACCAAACAGAGCCAAAGTCACAAAACAGACATGGACACAGTCCATGAGGGTAACTAACCACACGTGGTCAAAGCCATGAAACTAACGTAGGTGCAAAACCCACAAATAACAAATGTGAAAACAAAGCTCACGAAAATCAAACTAGCTAGTAATTGACCATGGCGTGCCAAGGACCAATTGAAATACTGTTAGCAACCAGCATTCTATATATAGCCCCTTTTTAAATTTACTTTCAGACATGTGAGAAAATCATCATTTTCAAAATATAATTTCTCTTTTTAATATCTAACTTGCATGAAACATAAAAAGCATCAATATTTTTAGATATGAAAATTCACAATTAATATCTCATAAATTGTTCGCAAATTTTCATAGTTGGATTTCTTAAATAAAAGACTACTAGAATTTATAAAAGCATTTTCATCAATATAAAAAGTATAAGTCATGACTTCAAGAAGCAAAGCAATTTAATTAACAAAAGTAGCTAAAGCAAGCGAAATATAAAAATATCTGTAAATTATTAAAAACAATCTTTTGATAAAAAAATTTCTAATATATATTGATTGAGACGTTATCCACTTACCTATAGTGTTCCCAAATTTTCAAAGATTTCCTCCCTTTTAGTTCCTATCAAAATCTTCTTCTTCCAAACCCCCTATAAAAATATACGATAATGCAATTTAATTAAATTCTTATAATTATAAAGATTTCTTTTCAATTCTAATTCGATTCTAAAAGTAAATCATAAGACAACACTACACTTTATAAATTAATAACTATAAAACTTTCAAGAATTCACTTAACCTCTCAATAACATAAATAAATTTCTTCACAATATTTGATTCAAATTCACAAATGAGCAATACCCAAGCCAATTCATGTTTCTTGTGAGATCCAAGAAAATTATAGAAAAATACCCACTCAAATATCTCCTTTTGAAAATTTCAAACTAAGTTCATAAGATAATAGCATTTCAACCAATTATGTCTTCCAATTAATTTAATGAAATTTTTAGTAATTATAATTTCAAACAAAACTTTCCTAATGGGCATTTTATCAAACACTTTACACTTAAACAAATACCATCTTCTTCCTCATCAATTTCACTTTCAAAGATTTCATAAGGTCAGTATTATAGCCAATAATCAGATCAAACTCAATTAAATCTCAAATCTACATCATCCTTTTCATTTCTTCTTCTTCTTCTTTTCTTGATTCAAGCCTCCCCTTCATATTTGAATAAATAGCCACGAGCATCAACAAACACAAAAGAAAAATTTTCCATTCAACTCTATAACCTCACACACTCATAGATTCAATAAAGAAAAGAAAAAAAAATCGAAGTTGCTCACTTTAGATGTACCAACGTAACACAAATAGGCAGAAGAAAATACAACCACAGCTAAATAGGGGAACAAAATAATAACATTAAACTAGCCTCCTACCTAAGAATCAATCCTCCCATAGCATCACATCAGCCCCTCATTCATTTGTCACTTATGAATGGGAAGGATGAAGGAAGAAGAAGAAACTTCAATAGCACAAACAGTGAAGAGAAGTGCAGAGATCTATGATAGAGTGAAGAACCATGGATTCACAACTGGGACTACTAGTTTTGGACGATCACAGCCCACGTTTGCAATGTTGGCAACCTGACTCTCACACACACCAGCTACACTTATGAGAACAATGAAAACTAAGCAACAATAGAGAAGACAAGCAGAGACAGAGAAGAATGATGAAGAACCTGGGCATCGCACAGCGATAGCGACCTCACAGCAACTCGTCTCTCTCGTCAGTGATAGCAAAGGATGATGAAGATTAGAGGTTTAGAGATGGTAGAGGAAATGAAGACAGAGATTGCACCGGAGGTTCCAAACTTCTCTCTCTCTTTCTCTCTCTCACGTCTGGAATGATCGAAGAAGGGAAGAGAAATTTCATATTTTGAAAGGAGGGCAATTTGGCAAATTCTTGAAGCAAAAATGCAAAAAAATAAAACTCTTTTGGCCTCATCAGATTCGAACTCCAAACCAAATGAAAGAAGCTATATGCACATTTCTACTGAACCAACACTCCCTCTTGTCATAGTTGTCCCAAAGTTAATATAACTACAATTTTAAACACAATAATATATATTTAATTATTTTTTTAATTTATGGGTTATTACAAGAAGTGACTTATTTTAATGATTCATGCACGGGACGTTATATATGAAATTGTTTTATGTTGGTTATGATGTGAAGAGATAAAAATATTGATGTTTTTACCCATGCATGCTTGTTTGAAATTGAGGGACTAATTTTAAAATATTAGTTGCTAACAGCAGTTCTTTTAAGTTCTGCTCATTAGTTATTTACCTTCGTGAACTATGTGTCCATACTTGTTAGTTACTTATCCTCATGGAATGTATATTCACATTTATGGACTGTGTGTCCATGCATGGTTGTTAATTGTTCTAATTAAGTATTGGTAAAAAAATTAAGTTTTAAAACTTACTGTTTGTTCAAGATGATATTTGTTAAATGAGCTATACTTCTTCACAAATGGATTTTGAAATGAGTTATATATTTCTTAATTGTTTAAAGCAGATATTGTAGCTTGAAAGTGAAACTAGAATGCTATGGCATCATTTGGATTTATACATATGTGATTTATATATTTGCATAGAATCATGTGGCCTATGAGGTATGGGTTTCTATTTCGTTTTCAAATGGATGTTTTTTAAATTCCTGATTATGTCATGAGTACACATATGCTTTATTTTCTTTAACTTTTAAATTGAAATGTTATTTACTAAATTAATACTCTTTTGATCTCAAATATATTAGCCAATGTTGCACCTTTTGCTGACCATTGAGGGACTTTAGTATTGAGTTGAAGTGAAGAACTATTGATCAAGCTCCTTCTAATGTAAATTTAAATCCATGTATTATGCTTTGTAAATCCTATGTTCGGTGTTCCACATAAGCTATAGTTAAGGTCCTCGCTTTTATTATTTATATTTTTGTCTGTCTACTAATAAGAACAAAGCTCCTTGCTACAATTGTTATTTTGTGAAGCTTAGTTGTAGGGTTTTCATGAGGTCTTTTTACAGTGGAGGTATGCCAAAAAAAAAAATAAATAAATAAAAAGGCTTTTGTTGTATGGAAAGCATTGAAAAGTAGTTATTATTTTACTACAGATATATTCATGATTTAAAGGAATTGGAAATTTCTTGAGTTAAGACTTAAGGAATGTAAGTTCTGGTGTATATCTCGTGCTGGTCATACATATATTTTGGGTGTTACAAAAACCCTCAAGTGCGTAGCAAATATTTTATATTCCATAACAACCCGTACTGTTTCATGACTCGTGACGTGATTTAGTAGATAAATAATTCATTTGTTTTTTAATACAAGCGAGTAGCTAGGAGAAGAATTAGTTCATGTTAGAGCAAATAATTCTTCTACACCTAACGGTGGTTCAGCAAAAATTATGGTGTCTAAATTGTCATTTGATGCATGGTGAGCAATTCAATTCACACAGCTGTTTGCTTCTCGAAAAATCTGATCGAAGGTAACAATTTAGTCTCTTATAACCAGGCCTCTGATCATATGGATAGTATTTTTGAGAGGGTAGTTTTGAGAGAATTCCTGTTAAATAAGTGTGAGGGCTTTAGTTGGATTAGAGTATATGTCGACCTTGGTGAAATTGCTATTCCAACAAAAGTTAAGGCCTTCAAGAATAAGTTCTATTGCAGTACTAGGATAATAACAAAGGTATCTAGAAAAAACCTTAATCCGATTTTCTTGATCATCTCAAGTGATACATTCAAAGGTGACAGGGCCATTGCCACCAATAGAGCCGTCAATGCTAGTCTTATCTAGCAAGATTTTGGAGGCCACCATTTTGCATGAGCTTGATCATATCTCAAAGAATTGTTGTTGATTTTTGATTGCAGATTAAGGTCATTGATAACGCTTTGGGTGCACATGAAGGCAGTGTCTTTGACAGGATAGTCTTCTTCAAAATAAATGAATTTGCATCTCAAGTTCCTTCCAGATATTCTAGCAAACATGAGCAATAAATAATATTGTAGGAAGGGGAGATCAGTTTCAGCAATAAATAATTTATTGTGTGTTTGTGTGTGTATAAGATTAGAACTTTCTTAAAAAGCCCATTTGCTTAACATTTTATATTGCAACATACAGAGAAGAGAGAATTTCAGCAAACTCAGCGATGAAACATGTGTGTGTTACGTGTTTATCTTTTGTTTCTTCTTCAGAAATAAAATAATAGTTCTACTAGATGGAGGACCACTGATGACGTCTTGAGGTTGTTGAAGAGTCCACAAGTAATTAATTCTTATTGACGTATATGAAATGAAATTTCGTTTCATATCTTTGAACATTCAAATAAAATCGGCCACGATATCTTATAAAATAAAAAGTTAAGGTACATTTTTACCAAATTTTTTTAGGAACGATGAGAATTCTATATTCATAAGTGAAATAATTTTTTTCTTAAACTATTTTTTTGAGAAGAAAAAAGCTCCTTCTATTAGTCAGCTATTAATTTTGCCATTTTTAACTGATATGGCATATGTATCGGATCCACGCATAGTGACAAATAAGATTTTGACCATATCCTTTAATATTAGTATGTCCTTTAACTCTTTGTTTATGAGTGCTAAGCACTCTAAAGTTTTTTTTTTTTTTTAAAGAGTGTTGGATACATTGAATTCTTGTAAAATAAAATTTAATAAATATTATTAAAATATTAAATATTTTAATATTTAAAAATTTAAATATTATTTAATATTATTATTAAAATTTATAAATTATTTTTAAATGTTAACATTTCAAACTAGTTTTTCAAAAAATTTAATATTAATTAAGTTCTTTCCATTTTTTAGATCCTTCTCTATAATTTTTTTTATCAACTATTGGTCTTCTTTTAAAATATTGCATTATCCAATTTAATATTTTAATATTTTGATATTTTGTAACTTTGTATTAAAAATGAAAGGAATGAACCTCCAAATTTAATATATTATTTTAAGCTAAGTACATAATCAATGACATCCTAGAAATAGAAATTTTTGAGTAAGAAACGATAACTTATAAATTAAACAAAGATCAATTATATTAAGACTAAGTTTAGCAGGTAATACACTTCTGAATTTGTAAAGAGTCTAAGATCCAATTATCACAAGCTAATTCACCATCTAGCAAATTTAATTCCCACACCTAGGGTTTCTTGGAAAAAAAATCAAAGGAATCACAACCACACCTCATAAAACTCACAGCCATTAATTACTTCTTTTCTAAGCAAAATAATCAGTCAAAACTTCAGAACAGATACAGTACAAGTATTACGTTCTTCCAACACAACCACTTGAAGCAAGTAGAGATTATGTGAAATAATATTGAAGGAAGAAGATGTACTTGTTTCACTTACCAAAAGGTTCTTGAGTCTAAAATGATGATTCCCCATTTCAGTCACATCTCTGACTTATGTAAAAACTATATTCGCAACATTTCGCCACGGCTAACACCAAAACTGGATGCTATGAACCTCCAAATTTCTGCAAATTTTTAGTTTCTGATTCATTCCTTCATAAATTTTAAAATACCCACATTTTAGTTCTCTTAACTTTGACACAATTGCACAGAATTCTCTCACTTTTAAAAGTTTAAAAATTAACTTTCCTAACTTTTTTTTTTTATGATAGACTCCCTACTTTTCTTTTTTAATTATCTTACTGACAAAAATTTTCACCATGCCATATTTAAAAAAAAAACACGTAGCAGTTTATGTGGCTTACATTAGATGTCTCATAAGCTGCTACATGTCTTTTTTAATATGATGGCATGACAACTTCTGCTAAAAAGATAATTAAATAATAATAATAATAATAATAATAATAGGGGAAAAGGTTAAGGAAGTTTATTGTAAATTTTTAAAGGTAAAGAATTTTATGCAACTGCCTTAAAATTTAGAGGAGTTTTATATATTTTAAAAGTATACAAATATAATATGGACGAAGTTAGAAATTTATTAAATTTTTAAACAAAATTAAAAATTTTAATATTTTTCTTACTTTTGATGAAACATATTAAAAAGATTTATAAATAGGATACCAAAGAGTGATTTCTTTCGGCAGATCACTTGACAAGTTTAAATACAACCAACCACTCATTCCAATATTAGCAAATAGCATCATTCTGCTAACAACTGTGATGTGTCTGCCTTTCCATTCCCATAGAAATCAACGAAAATGGTATCTGCCACAAATTCATATATATATTTTTTCCAATCGCATGTATGGTTTATACTTATACAACTGAATAGAGGATAAGCATAATTTAATAAATTTAACAAAAACTAAATTAAACTAATCAATATATTAGTCTACTAAATATTAGATAATATTAAAAAAAAAACAAGAGTTAGGATCTTACTTACTTATAAGTTTTAACCTCCCACCTAAAATTAAATTCTTTGAGCTCGCCACTAGATCATACACTACTCATACATGTGTGTGCGAGAATTGTGAGCTTTCTTTGTTATTGTGTAAATAAATAGTATCTTTCTTTTACACAAACATTTCATACTATCAAGTTAAATTCAAGTATTGTGTAGAAAACTTAAAGAGACGTAATTTTCTTAGAGTGATTTTTTCATCTACAAACTTTAAAGACATGTCATTATGACAATTCAGTCGTGAATGAGTTGAGAAGCAGCACCATTGCTTTTCCAAACTCTTTACCATAAAATATTGAAAGCTTATTACGATTATGACTTTAGCATTAACTTTAAGCCTGAAACACTGTCTACTCAAAGAAAAGTTGAAAGATTTTGCTTTCATTAGCTGAGTTCATTGTGGAAACAAGAAAAGTTACAACCAATATGACAAGGAAATGAGACCAATAAATTAAGGGTTAAAAAAAAGAACAACAAAGATTGATGAGGTTGAGATACAGACTGATGACTGAGTTCGCTGAATCTCAGAATTTTTAATTTCAAATATCAACTTTTGCTTCTTTTTCTTCTTCTTTTTTGGTCGCTAACGTACATGGACAACATTTCAATGGGCAAATTGACAGGAAGAATAATATAATACGGAAAAATCATCCGTTGTTTCCTGTTGAACTAATTAATTGATTTACGTAGCTAAATGGTTGGCCACCTTTGGATTTGGATTTTATGTTTTTTTTTTAAATGAAGTCTTTGTTTTTTCTTGTTTTCCAAACTCACTATCTTGTCGGACTATTTGATAATTTTTAATTTTATCCTAGTGCTTTTAAAATGACAGGCGAGTTATTATGAAATTGTTGATATTTTAATAATATTTTAAATATTAATCTTATTTATAGTATTTCTATTCCATTATAAGAAATTTGAGTCAAACTATGGTTTAATAACATACTTCCAGTATTTTTCCTCATAAGTGGTCTACGAATTTTAAAACTCAATTGTTTAAAAGTAAAAGTTAAATTATTACCTTAGAAATTACAAGAAAATTTGATGACTTCTCTCGTAAAAGGGGCATGCGAAGTTGTAAATGGATTGGTAATAAAATATTATTAGAATTTAGAAACAAGTGGAAAAACATTGTTTAAATAATCTTTAAAATTACAAATAAAATTAATTAAAATTTTCTAAATTGAAATTAAATAACCCAACGTGATAATCATTTTATAATTTTGTGCGTAAGAATATTATATCTAATGAAAACGTAAAGCAAGCAACCAATAGTTCCTCTAGTAATAATGATTTTTTTTAAAATATATTTATAAAAAATTCTTCACACAAGTCTGAAGAACTTGTGCAAGAAATACATAAGATGATTTGTAAATAAATTACACAAGTCTGAGGAAATTTGCTTCATTTAGCATGGAAACTAAGGGGTCATATATGTTTTTCTGCCTAAATATTTAACACGTTTTAAGTGTTTCAAAGCCATTTGGCATACGCCACACTTCCCTAATACCAAACTTGATTTATTAATTAGTCTGCCTTTCTTCTGCCCATTAAAACTTAATCTCAGGTATTGTGTTAAGCATATATTTTTAGGTTAAACGACAATTTTACTATTAAACTATAGGTCTAGAAGTATACGAGACTTTAAACTCATTTTTAATATAACATTCTCTCCTTTAACGTTTGATACAATACAATATCGTCTTTATTGATAACAAATATTTACTTTGACAGTTAATTCACTAAAAAATTAAAGAAAATATCTAAAAAAATACAAAATTGGACCAAAAAATTATAATTTTTATATTGTACTTATCTGTAATTTTCAGGACCCTGTTTTGTTATTTCTTATTTTTTAAAAATTTTTAGTCAACAAATACTTAAAGTTAACTTTTGCTAACGATAGGGGTGATATTGCAGTATTTTTAAATATTGAACTAAATATGAATTTTAATGTATCAAACACTTTAGACCTATAGTTTAAGGAAACAATTGTCCTTTAACCCTATATTTTAATACTTGAAAGTTCTTTTACATTTACTTGGCCTATATGATAAATTATATATTTTCAACGGAAGTTGTGTGCGCGTGTGCGTGTGCATGTTTGTGTAAACTCTTCCAAACAGATTAAGATGGAATCTGGATCTTATCTTATCTCGTCCAAAATCGTGATATTCACTCATATTTGAAATTGGATTCATTTATCTGATCCAATGGCTAAGAGATCAATAAATTTGATAATCTACTAATTAATATGCATATAACTAGCTCATATATGCATATATAATTTATTATGTAGCCATTGGATCACCCCAACAAATCAAATTTCAGAGACGATATTTCACTCAATGTACTCAGGATAGATAAAAGATAAACACATTTCAACAATGTGTGCTCTATACACAGAAAACTGGGAATTAATCCTCCAATCATTTGATTAATTAACAGAAGATAAAAAAGCTCCTACTATACTTATTCTAACATGAATTGGTGAAAAAAGCTTGATTTTTGTATTGGATAAAAAATGGGAGAATTACAATAATCAGGTCATAAATAAGGAAATTAACAATTTTTTCAATCTGTTTTGAAGTAAACGTCGATATTTATATGTTAATTTCAGAATTTACAAGTGGACGAGACTTGTAAATAATTAATTTCCTCATCTAGGGAACTTTTGTAATTTTCCCAGACAAATTCTTGCCATTCTAGTTCAAGATGTGCTTATACCAGAGAGAAGGCACAAAATATGCTTGAAATATTCCAAATGCTGAGTCAGAAACTGGCAATGTGACAAGCAGAAAGAGATATTAACTTCTACTTATTTATTATTATATAATTACAAATAACTTGAGCAAGTTAACGCATTAATTTAATATGAAATTTGAGAGACAAATTAAGAGATGTTTAGTTGCAAAGACTGATGATACATATATATATATATATATATATATGGAAGTTAATTTACAAACTATACAAATAGAAGTGATAAGTCCTAATTTTGGAAACTTATTGAATGGGACCCTTTGGACTTTGAATACACTGAAAACGATATTTCACATAAATTCATCCTAGTCAAGGTGAAAGCTGTGAGTGAAAATCACTTTAATTAGCTTCATTAACTTCAAATTAATTAAACCACGTCTCTTTTGAAGAGAAGCTGAGAGCTTTTTCTCTTGTAGACAAAAAGAAAAAACCCAAAAGAGAAGGAAAATCATATATATAATTTTCGATTTACATTTTAACAACTTGAATTGATTTTCTTTTATATGGACATAAGACCATTAGTGATGGTTGTTTAAAACAAATTCGACGGTGAATAGAAAAGCAAATTCATGCATGTTATTTAGTTGACATTAATTAACAATTAGATAAGAAAGACAAGAAGCAAGAAACACAAATATATTTTGGCAAAAAATATAATAATATGAATTTTTTTTTTAACTGTAAGAAGGGGAAATATGCATTATTAGAAGATTATAAAATACAAAGTTCAAGCCATAAGCCCAAGGCAAAGGCATAGAGCTGCAAAGTCAACAGAACAAAAGCTGATCCAATCCCCTCACGGTCATGTTTAGTTGCAAAATTATGCAAGGCAGTCTAAGCAAAGTTTGAGTCTCATGAAATTATGGAAATAAGAGGGAGTGAAGGTTCAAAAACGCAACCTGAAGGTTCCACACCCTATGAAGTAGAGGCAGTGAGATAATCCGCAGCAGCATTTCATGATCGTTTGACCAGGGAAAAGGGTAACATGGGCAAGGACTCAATACTCTTCAATAGATAAGCTAAAAGTCCATGAAGTGACCAATTACAACCATTGAAACTCTTTGATGACAGAGCTCTAAAAAGATCCTGACAATCCAATTCAATAATAAACTGTTGATGGCACTCAGCTTGTATCAACGAGATTGCCTTTTGGCATGCAAGCATTTCAGCCATAAAACTAGAGGAAGCCTCTACTCTCTCACACCATCCTTTTATAAAACATCCTAAGTGATCCCTCCAAACAATCCCTATACCCGTTCTACCTGAAGATGTTAAGTATGAGCCATCACAATTAATTTTGATCATATTTGGCGGGGGAGGTGACCCTACACCAAATACAGGATCAAGAGATGAGGTAGTAGGTTCTTCAAGATTGTTAGCTTTCCAAAACTCAGACAAAACAGCATTTGTTTTAGAAAGTACTAAAAAAGGATCAATGACAGCCTATGAAAAGATTGAGGCAGACCTTAATTTCCAAATATTCCAGCATAAATTCGCAACATCTAATTTACCATAGTCATCAAGAAGAGAATCATGAGGGAAAAACTTACTGCATCAACGATCAAAAGATGTTACATCAGCTGCATTTAATTTTAAAGTCAAGGAATAGCCATACCAAGCTTGTTTGGCCCAATCACAAAGGAAAAGTAAATGCTCAACAGTCTCAGGTTGAGAAAGACAAATGGGGCAAAGTGGGTTTGCTATACATTTTTGTCAATATAGCACATCTTTGGTGGCCAATGCATTGTTCAAAGCCCTCCAAAGAAAGTGTTTCACTTTGGGTTGGAGTTTTAGTTGCTAAATGCACTTCCATAGATCATCTGAAATGGAGAGCGAAGAACTTGGAGCTTTGTTGACCATAGGAGGGGCTCTAGCTGCTGAAAGCCTATAACCAATCTTGGATGAATATTTCCCATTATTTGCAACAGCCCAGGCAAGAGAGTCAACAGTGGGGTGTCGAGGAATATGAATTTTCAGAATGCTCTCCTAAGTATATCAGCTCTACACAAATTAGAGACAGCAAAAAGGTCCCAATGCCCATTGGTAATTAACTTAGCAACTTTGAGATCATTATTAATTATAGCTCCCCCAGCAGCAACAGCTTTAAAGCTAAGTAGGCTTGGAATCCATTGATCAGCCCAGACTTTGATTTTATTTCCAGCATCTAATTTCCATCAAGGATCTTTTGATAATTAATCTCTTCCTACAAGCAAGCAACTCCAAGCCCATGATGCATGTGGGCCTCTGTCAACATAAAGGAAAGAAGTATTAAGGAAATAGACACCTTTCAGAACTTTGACCCATAAATGATCTCAATTATTAAGGACTCTCCATGCTGATTCGCCAAGAAGAGCATCATTAAACTTCATGAAATCTTGAAATCCAAGACCACCTTGAGATTTAGGGACACAAATCTGCTTTCTAATGAATGTTGTTTCTGTCTTCAGTTTGCCCCCAAAAAAAAAAAAATTTGCAACCATTCTATCCAACTCCTTACATGTTCTCTTGGGGAACTTGAAGCACATCATAGGGAAAATTGAAATTGCATTAATCACTGCTATGATCATTACCTCTCGCCTAGCAAAAGACAATGACTTGCTATGCCACCCATGTATCTTCTTACCCACTTTATCCTAAACATAAGCAGAACAACTACCTTGGATCTTCCCTAGAGAATAGGTAGAACAAGATAAGAACTAGGGTCTTCAATGGCAAGAACATGTAGAAAATTGAAAACCTCTTCTCTCACATTTTTCACAGTGTTTGTTGAGTAGAGAGGATTTTTCAAAATTTATGCATTGGCCCAAAGCATTACAATAGGTATTCAGAAGCTCCTTAACAACACTACAGTTTCTTCTTGAGGCATTGAGAAAGATAATAGTATCATCTGTAAATAGACTATAAGTAATCATTGGGCAAGCATCAATAATCTTTATCATTTACTTTTAACATGAATGTTAAAAGTACACATTTACACATTTGCATTGATTGCAACTCAAAGTTGAGAGTGATTCCAAGACTCATTGGAAATACAAGGTAAATTTGGAAAGTAAATTGGCTCTGTTTGAAAATGATAAAATGCTTCTGATTCTTGATGATGATCTTCTCTGAGGTCCTCCAGTCCTTTTATAAGCATTCTACCAAGACCATTATTCCCATAATATTTGAAGCCCATTTGTGAAATATCAAGGATAACTTAGCACGGTTCTCAGTAATACAAATATATCTTTAGGAGTGAGTATTTAGGAGCGCTTCTTTAAAAAGCGCTCTAAAATGTGAATGTAGAATTTACCAGAGCACTTATTTAAAAAAAGTACTCCTGTATGTCAGAGCTTCAAAAGCGCTCAATAAGATAGCGCTCCTAATTAATAATAATAAAATATTTTAAAAAATTTAAAAAGACCTTTGGGAGCGCTCCAGAAGACTCAATCTTTTGGAATGCTCTGGTAAAAGCAGCTCTTTCGGAGTGCTCATAGTAGAGCACGTGTCTTTTAGAGTGCTCATGTTTAAGCGCTCCAAAAGACAACTCTTCCAGAGCATTTAGACTTGAGCGCTCTGGAAGAGCTTATCTTTATTTTTATTCTTCTCCTCCATTTTCTTTTTCTCTTTATTTAGTTTCTTCCATTACTCTCTCTCTCTCTCATTTGCTATGGCCGTGCGTTCCCAAAAAGTTGTCCATCGAGTTTGTCATCTGTAGCAGTCCGTCTATCGCTATATCAGTCTATTGTCTGTTATTCCATTGTTCGCCACTATTCATCATCCGTTTCTACATCGTACCGTCTCTATTTCTATGTCCCTCCATCTATTTCTACATCGTGCCTTCTTTGTTTTTGTGTCACCTTCACCATCGTCTCTATTTCATCACTATCTTAGCGTTTTTGCATCACATTGCGAAGTCTCCTGTGTTGCTGTTCCAGATCTGAGTTGCTACTGTACACTGGAGGAAGCAACACCATAAAGACCTTCGTTGTCACCATGAAGCCTGCCATTTTTTGCTATGAGACTGCACTGTGAAGGTATTTTTTTAATCATTAATTTATAATGTAATATATTGATATATTTATATATATTTGAGAATAAATTTCATATATATTTTTTTAATAATCAACATTATAAATAATCTATGAATTGAAGTTATTTATATTAGAATTATGAAGCATTTGTAGTTGATAATTTAGATTAAAGTTGAAGAAATGACTTGAACATTTTTATTTTATTTATGAAATATTTTTTAAGGGAGATTATTGTTGTTAATTAAATTAAATTGATTGATAGAATTTAGATGCATTATGCTACTAAATTTTTATTTGGATGAATTAATTTTTTTAGTTTAAATGTATTGTGTTGTGGAATTTGATTGTTTGATCATTTGGGAGGTTCTTCTTTTAAAAAAGATTCTGTTGGATTTTTTTTATAGAAATCTAAGTCTTTTGTTTCTTGAATTTTGATAATCATATTAGTGATATGGATCGTAAGTGGATGTTGGCTAATCGACTATCTAAAGAATATTAGGATGGTGTGGATGAATTCTTTGAATTTGCATTTTATTGTGATCAAGAACCCGTAGAGTCATATGTCCTTGTTTAAAATGCTGCTATGAAAAAAGAGTAAGGCCAATAGAATTAAAAGACCATTTAATATGTAATAGGATTGATCCAACTTATACTTGTTAGACCATGCATGGGAAGACAAGGAATAATGCAAATGATTGGAGGGATAGTACAAGCTACATAACATTTGATCGTGATAGTGGAACATATGTTGTTAACTGTCTTGATGAAATGACTGATATGATCGAAGAAGATCTTAGGGACTGTCTTGAGATGTTTGAGAGGTTAAAGAGTGATGTTGATAAATTGTTGTACCCCGTTGTAAAAAATTCACAAAACTATCAGTTATTTTGAAATTATACAACCTAAAAGAAGCAAACGGATGGAGCGATAAGAGTTTCATAGATTTGCTTGAACTCTTTTATGAGATGTTACCTGAATACAATGAGCTTCCACCTAATACTTATGAGGCTAAAAAGTTCTCTGTTCTATCGGGATGAGCTATGAGAAGATATATGCATGTTCAAATGATTGTGTCTTCTTTCAGAAAGAGTATTCAACCTTAGATAAGTGTCCAAAATGCGATGCATCAAGGTACAAGAGAAATGGATGTAGCCCGACAAAGGCATTATGGTATTTTCCAATCATACCAAGATTTAGATGCCTATACAGCATTGCAGAAGATGCTAAACACTTAACATGGTATGCTAAAGAGAGAATTAAAGATGGCAAGTTATGGCACCTTGTAGATTCTCCTTAATGAAAAAAGTTTGATCTTTTGTACCCTGAGTTTGGGGTTGAAGATAGAAACCTACGCCTTGTACTAGCCACCGATAGAATGAACCCACATGGCATGCAAAGTAGCACTCCTAGTACATGGCTGGTTATTTTGATGATCTAAAACCTCACTTCTGCATTATGCATGAAGCACAAGTTTATGATGTTGTCATTGTTGATTTCTAAGCCTCGACAACCAAGAAATGATATAGATGTGTACTTAGCTCCTTTGATTGAAGATCTGGAGATTTTGTGGGAGACAGGTGTGGAAGTTTATAATGGCTATAGAGAAGAACATTTCATCCTGCGGGCAATATTATTTGGCACCACAAATGACTTTCCTACCTATGGCAATTTATCAGGATACAATATCAAAGGATAAGATACATGTGCTAGTTTGTAAGGAGCACACTTGTTCAGTGAAATTGGAACATTATAGGAAGAATGTCATCATTGGTCATCGATTTGCTACAAACACATCATTATCAACAGTTGAAGAAGGCCTTCAATGGCCACCCAGAGAAGGGTAGAGTTTCCATGCTATTAACTGGTAAGTAGCTCTTTAAAAGGTCAAAGATTTAAATATTAAATTTGAAAAACCATTTGGAAGTAAGATTGTTAAGAATGGTTGGAAAAAAGTCCATATTCTTTGAGCTACCATACTAGAAGACCCTAGATATTAGGCATTTTTCAGATGCAATGTATATCGAAAAGAATGTCTGTGACAGTCTTGTTGGCACATTACTTCACATTTCAGAAAAGAGTAAGGATAGTATTAATACAAGGATGGATTTGATTAGCATAGGGTTAAAAGAAGAGTTGGCACTAAAGAGGAAGGAAAATGCACTTTTTTACCTCCAGCAGTTCACACCTTATCTAGAAAGAAAAATTAGCTGTATGCAAGATTCATGGCACATAATACCATGTCCACCTAATGGTCTCTATCGTCTAGTCACCCCGAGTCTTGAGAGTTATGCCAAGCTCGTGCATGGCACACCCTCCTCCTGAAATGGATAGAGAAATGCTTCTTGGGCCTATCGTGTCATTTGTCTTAGCTCTTCTTCTTGATTTTGGGCTGGCACTTCAACTTTAGGCCCAAACCATAATAATAAAATGAAAATGACTAGAGAATTAAATTTATAGCATAGGCATTAATAAGGGTCTCCTCAAGACCAAGTTGAAAGCTTTTGTAATCATCCAGACATTGACTAAGATACAAAAATTAGAAATGAGACCAATAAATTAGGGGGGGGGAAGAAAAACAAAGATTGATGAGGTTGAGATGCAGACTGATGAATTAGTTGGCTGTATTTCAGAATTTTTAATTTCAAATATCAACCCCTTTTTTTTTTTTGGTCGCTAACGTACGTGGACAACATTTCATTAGCAAATTGTCAGGAAGTATAATATAATAGTGAAAAACATCCGTTGTTTTGCTGAACTAATTAATTGATTTACGCAGTTAGTTGGTTAGTCACCTTTGAATTTTGATTTTATGTTTTTTAAATGAATTTTTTCCCTTATTTTCGAAACTCACTGTCTTGTTGGAGAATCTGATAAGTTTAATTTTATCCTAGAGGTTTTAAAAGGACATAGGCAAGTTATTATGAAATTATTGATATTTTAATAATATTTTAAATATTAATCTTATTTATAGTATTTCTATTCCGTCCTGCGAAGCTTGAGTCAAACTATGGTTTAAACCTTAACGTACTTCCTATATTTTTCCTTACAAGTGGTCTTCGAATTTTAAAACTCAATTATTTAAAAGTAGAAGTTAAAATTGTTACCTTAGAAATCACCCAAAAAAAAATTGATGACTTCTCTTGTAAAAATGGTGTGAGAAGTTATAAATGGATTGGTAAAAAAATATTACAAAGAAAATTAATTTAGCAACAAGCGGAAAATATTATTTAAATAATATTTAAAATTACAAAGAAAATTAATTAAAATTTTCTAAACTGAAATTAAATAACCTAACGTGATAATCATCTTAATTTGTATATAATTTTGTGTGTAAGGATATTTATCTGATGAAAACGTAAAGCAACCAACCAATTGTTCCTCTAGTAATAATTATTTTTGTTTAAAAATATATTGATAAACAAAATTATTCCCACAAGTCTGAAGAACTAGTGCAAAAAATACGTAAGATGATTTGTAAATAAATTACAGAAGTCTGAGAAATTTGCTTCACTTAGCATGGACGCTAAAGGGTCATATATATTTTTCTTCCAAAATATTTAACACGTACGTCTCAAGTGTTTTGAAGCTATTCAGCGTACGCCACACTTCCTTAATACCAAACTTGATTTAATAATTTGTCTGGCTTTCTTCTGCCTGTTAAAAATTAATCTGTGGTATTGTGTTAAGCTCATATTTTTGGGTTAAACCATAGTTTTGCCATGAAACTATAGATCTAGATGCATATGGGATTCTAGATTATTTTTAGTGAATGTTCTCCCTTTTAATGTTTGAAACAATACTATATCATTTCTACTATTAATAAATATTTACTTTAACCATTAATTGACTAAAAAGTTACACAAAAAATATATAAAAATCACAAAAGTGGACCAAAAAGTTTTAATTTTTATATGGTACTTAAGTCCATTTTTTTTTGTTCCTTCTTTGAAATTTTTTAGTCAAGAAATGATCAAGGTTAACTTTTGTTAACAATAGAGGTGATGTTGCACTATTTGTAAATATTGAACTAAATATGAGTTTAAGGTTTCAAACGCTTTTCAATGCCTTAAATGCTTTTAGACCTATAGTTGAAGGACAAAATTGTCATTTAACCCCCTAGGAGATAATATATATTTTCAATGGAAGATATATATATATATATATATACACTTTTTCAAAAAGATTAAGATAGAATTTTGATCTTATCTTATCATGTCCAAAATCGTGATATTCACTCATGCTTGAAATTGGATTAATTTATCTGATCCAATAGCTAAGACAAACACATGTCAACTATGTATGCTCTACACATAGAACTGAGAATCAAACCTCCAATCATTTGATTAATTAACAGATGATAAAAAAGCTCCTACTATACTTATTCTAACATGAGCTAGTGAAACCGCTTGGTTTTTGTAGTGAACAAAAAAAAAGGGAGAATTACAATAGTCAGGTCATAAATAAGGAAATTAATTATTTAATTTCAGGATTTACAAGTGGACGAGACTTGTAAATAATTAATTTCCTCATCTAGGGACCTATATGTAATTTTCCCAGAAAAATTCTTGCCATTCTAGTTCAAGTTGTGCTTATCCAAGAGAGAAGGCACAAAATATGCTTGAAAATTTCAAATGCTGAGTAAGAAGCTGGCAATGTGATAAGCACAAAGAGATATTAGTTCTGCTTATTTATTATTATATAATTACAAACAACTTGAGCAAGTTAACTCATTAATTTAATATGAGATTTAAGAGACAAATTAAGAAAGGTTTAGTTGCAAAGAGTGATGATATATATATGAAGTTAATTGACAAACTATGCAAATAGATGTGATAAGCCCTAATTTTGGAAACAGATTGAATAGGACCCTTTTGACTTTGAATACACTGAAAATGATATTTGACATAAATCCATCCTAATCAAGGTGAAAGCAGTGAGTGAAAATGACTTTAATTAGCTTTATTCACTTCAAATTCATCCTAGTGATGGTTGTCTAGTTGGTTGTTTAAAATAAATTCGACGGTGATTAGCAAAGCAAATTCATGCACGTTATTTAATTTGACATTAATTAACAATTAGATAAGAAAGACAAGAAGCAAGAAACAAATATATTTTTACAATAATATGAATTTTAAAAAAATAAAAACAATAAACAAATTTCTTTTAAAAATTTGTCGCAAGCAGCGCAATGGAAATTCTTTTTCTAGTTCTAATAATAAATTAATATACAGTTAATGCGAGAAGATCGAGTTGCATTCTCTCGTGTAGTCACACTGCTCTAAGCATTGTTGTCTATATATACTTAATTATCAGGGGTTTCATGCATCTAAACAAATTTAATACTAATCGAACTATTCAAGATTTATCAACAAACCCTTTACATTTCTTTCTACATTATCTGTTATGTTAATATTTTACTTCATTTAATTTCTGGAGATTTTTTTATTAGGTACATGTATTCTTTTATTAAAAAGAAAATTTAATATTTATATATACATCATCGTCTTTTCCCGCTTTTGCATGTTTCCGACGGGAAATGTCTATTATCTGTGTATTTACTGTATTATGTTGATGCTGTTCTCTTGTGATTTAGGGGTGTGCACGGGTCGAGCCAAGCCAAATTTCACCCTAACCCGCCTAAAACAAATTCTGAAAAAGTTAATAACATGAAAAATGATTTTATTCATACATTAAAGTATAATTATTTACTGTCATTCAAAATATAATCATTTTAAAATAATAAGACCAATTTTAAAAAAGTACATATAATACTTAGTAAATACCCGTTATTCTTACATAATGTTAACTTAAGAAATCAACGTCAAATTTTCAAAAATTAAAAAAAATTGAAACAACTAGTATTTTCTATAATAGAAAAATCATAGAAAATATTTATGATAATTACATAATCAATTAATTATGTGACAAGTTATAAAAATGATCAAAGTTGGACCGGGCTTTGGCCCTGGCTCGATAAATGACCCAAATAGCTCAGGAAACACTAGGTTTCAAAAGCCACCAAGCTGCTTGCACATCCTTAAGTGACAAGTACGATGTAACAACCCCATCCAAGTATGTCTAATCTAGCAAACAATTACTCAAAATCCAAGATTCTAAACAAATTCAAATTGATAACTTCATTTCAAACTAATATTTAGGATAGTGTTCTAATTCATTGATAGAATATACATGCATGACATATCAAGAAAAACTTCGATCTCTCAAAGTAAAGCTTGACATAGGCATGGCTATGGATAAATGTACAGTTGAACATTTTTATCAAATGGTGCTTATGCATGGTAGAAAACTGTAATAATCCAAAAATTTGGTGAAAAAAAAAATTATGGTATAGTATTTTGATTATATTTTTATTAATTCTGGAGCAGATATAACAAGAGGGAATGCAAGGTCCCGCCCTCTTGGTGCATATAAAGGAATTTTATCTTTGGCCTTTGACTTTAAAAATTACCTTTTTGCCCTTAAAAAGAAGAAGAAGAATTTATAAACCAAAATGCACGCACGCTCGGCTTCACTCTTCTCCTTCTCCATCTCCGATTCCTCGAGAAACTTGTGTATGAGAGAGAGAGAGAGAGTGTGTGTTCAAATCCTTTGTTCTCCATTCTTCCTTCTTGCTGTTGTTGCTGAAGATTGAAGTTGTTGGAATCTCCTTCCTCCTCCGTTAGAGCATTTGTTTGGGCATGTTGATCTGTTCTTCCCTTCCTTGTTTCGCAGTCACTCTTCAACCTTTATTTGTGTGATTGTTAGGGTGAGATAGGATCTTCTACTTCATCCTCCTTGTTCGGGTACTAATGCATTCTTCATTTTCTATTTCTAGTGCCGTCATAGTCAATTGGTTGAAAGGGTGCCTGAAATTCTTTTTCCTCATTCCATTGTTCCTCTCTATCGTTCATTCAAGTTGTGAAGCATCATCCATCTTACAAATTTTCTTCTCCCCTGTTTGCGTCACTTATTAGTGTAAGTGAGAATTTCTTTCTTCCTTTGTTATGTTTTGGTGGTGAGTGTTGCCATGCTGTGTCATGAAGTTATGAATTAATTATCATTTCCATTTTTCTTGTCATGTCTAAGGAGTATGAGAAGTTGAGATCCAAACATACAAGTTTAAGATAGGGCACAGGGGCAAAAATATCCATGAAGTTGTTGGCTAAGGGCACCTAATAGCATAAAGCAAGAAAAAAAGGTAAAAAATGCCTATAATATTACCTAAGTTGATGCAAGAGTGACCAATCCATTAAATCTCTCAAATGTTGACCATTTAACTGACACCTCACCAGACGTTAACCTTTTTTTTCACTAACATGGACTAAAAAAAGAACAAAAATATTTATGAAATTGTTGGCCAAGAGTATCCAGTCTTGAAGTGAGAAAAGTGCAAGAATATCTATAATGTTACTTTAGTAGGCACAACAGTGATCAATCTATCAAAATTCATGCCATGTGGTTCTTTTTATCTGGCAATACCCTTAACAAATATTTCACACTTTTCTCAGGCAAAGGTTTTTTTAGAGAAATTTCTAATGATTAAGCACAATTTTTTAAAACCCTCTCAACTAGGTATTGAACTTGAGTTGTCGAGCTGGCCGAAAAGAGATGTGATTTTGCAAATGAAGTTGGAAAGGAAATTAAGTGGCAGGGAACTTCCTTTATTGATTTGGATCATCAAGAAGATGCTTCAATGGTACAAGAATTTTAAAGAAACAAATGATTTAACTTGATGTTCAGTCAAAATGACATTTTCCTACCGTTAAAACTAGAGCCTCACATGGAGACTCATCATCATATGATGACCAATCAGCGTCCATAAAATTCTGTTGGGAATATTTTTTAGTCCACACTAGCAAAAAATGGTCAACTTTTACTTAGATATTAGCTAAATGGTCAACATTTAAGAGATTTAATAGATTAGTCATTGTTACACCTACTAAAGTAATATTATGGGTATTCATTCTCATTTTCTCACTTTGGGCTGTTGGATGCCCCTGGTCAATGGTTTTGTGGAACTTTTTGCCCATTTTTTAGTCCATGCTAGCAAAAAAAAATGGTCAACATTTGTTTAGGTGTAAGTTAAACGGTCAACTTCAATGCATTAGTCACTCTTGCACCAATTTAGATGATGTTATGAGTATTTTTATCATTTTCTTTCACTTTGGGCCATTAGATGCGAAAAATTGATGACTTTATGGATATTTTTGCCCTTTTGCCCTTTAAGATTTAAGTTTAAAGAGCATGATTTTGATGTGTAATTTCATTGTAATTGTTTGGTTCATACTTGAAGAAAATGGAAGTGGATTTGAATTTTCTTTAGGCTAAAATCAATTCTTGATAGGAAACTTGATTAGAAAAGCATGATGAAGTTGATTAGATGTTTGGAAATTGTTGGATAAGAGATTGACACTTAAGCTATAACGCATGATTTGGAAATTATGCACACTAGGTGATTGATAAAAGGTCAAAGAGGAAATCATAGCCCAATGGAATAGTTAGCTATGGTTAAAGTATTATGGAAAACGTTTGTAATGTAAATGATGATGTTTGGGCAATTTTGAATTATTAAAGTTGACTGTGGTTGCATTCATGTTGGAAGGAAGTTATGGAACTTCTAGAAGCTTATTAAAATCCTATTATATTTCATAGGGTGTTTGGAGGAAGAAAAACTTGATTGAGTTTGTAAGAAGCACATTTTGAACCTTGGATACATTACAGGTAAGTGGATAACATCTCAATTAATTTATAATTTAATTCTATTTTCTCAAATATTGTTGAAGCATTTTCACATGCATATTCATATAACTTCAAACAATTTGTACTAACTATTATGAAAGTAATTACTTTCATTTTATTAAGCTTTAAAGGGAAGGATGAAACGGTTTTATGATTGGATATTTTTAATTATTTAACAAAATTGATAGTGTTTGATTTATGGGTTGAGAAATGACTTATTTTAATGATTCATGCATGGGACATTATAGATGAAATTGTTTTATGTTGATTATGACGTGAAGAGACAAAAATATTGATTTTTTTACCCATGCATGCTTGTTTTAAATTGAGGGACTAACTTTAGAATGCTGGTTGTTAACAATAGTTCTATTAACCCTTAGGGCATTATGATTAAATCCTAGCTAGGTTGGTATTTGTGAGCATCATATTCATGCTTATTATTCGTGAGCTTAATATTCATGCTTGTTATTTGTGAGTTTTGTACTTGCACTTATTTTGTGGCTTCTAGCCATGCTTTATTCTTTTGAGGTTTTAAGCCACGCTCATTAGTTACTTACACTCATGGATTATGTATCTATATTTGTTAGTTACTTACTATCATAGAATGTATATCCGTGCTTGTTGGTTACTTGCCTTCATGGATTGTGTGTCCATACATGCTTGTTAATTGTCCTAAATTCTAATTAAATCTCACTAAAAAATTGAGTTTTAAAACTTCCTATTTATTCTAGATGATATTTGTTGAATGAGTTATACTACTTTACAAAAGGATTTTGAAATGAGTTATATATTTCTTAATTGTTTAAAGCAGATATTGTAGTTTGAAAGTGAAACTCAAATGCTACGGTATCATTATCTGGATTCATACATATATGATTTATACATTTGCATAGAATCATGTGTGGCCTATAAGGTATGGGTTTATATTTTGTTTTCACATGGATGTTTCGTTAAATCCTTGACTATGTCATCAGGACACATATCCTTTATTTTTTTATCTCAGATATATTAGCTAACGTTGCACCTTTTGCTAACCATTGAGGGACTTTATTGTTGAGTTGAAGTGAAGAACTGTTGATCAAGCTCCTTCTAATGTAAATTTAAATCCATGTATTATGCTTTGTAAATCTTATGTTAGGTGTTTCACATAAGCTATAATTAGAGTCATCATTTTTATTATTTATATTTTTGCCTGCCTACTAATAGGAGCAAAGCTCCATGCTGCTATTGTTATTTTGTGAAACTCAGTTGTAGTAGGGTTTTCATGAGGTCTTTTTTACAAGGGAGGTATGCCAAAAAATAATAAAAAAAATAAATAAAAAGGCTTTTTGTTGTAGGGAAAGCATTGAAGAGTAGTCATGATTTTACTGCAAATATATTCATGATTTAAAAGAATTGGAAATTTCTTGAGTTAAAGCTTAAAGAATGTGAGTTTTGGTGCATATCTCATACCGGTCACTTCTATATTTTGGTGTTACAAAAACCCTCAAGTGTATGGCAAAGATTTTATATTCCCTAACAAGCCGTACTGTTTGATGACTCGCTAGCAACGTGACATTATTTATTAGATAAATAATTCATTTTTTAATACCAGTGCATAGCTAGGGGAAGATTTAGTTAACATTAGAGCAAATAATTCTTCTGCTCCCTATCAATGGTTTGACAAAAATTATAGTGTCTAAATTGTCATTTGACGCATGGCAAGCAATTCAATTCACACATCTATTTGCTTCTTGAAAACATGATCAAAGCTAATAATTTAGTCTCTCATAACTAGGTCTTTGATCTTATTAATAGTATTTTTGAGAGGGTGGTTTTGAGAGAAGTCTTGTTGAGTAAGTTTGAGGGCTTTAGTTGAATTGGAGTATACATGGACCTTGGTGAAATTGCTATTCCAACAAAGGTTAAGCCTCCTAAAATACCCATAAGTTCTACTGTAGTACTAGGATAATAATCAAGATATCTAGAAAAATTTTTAATCCAATTTTCTTGATCGTCTCAAGTGATACATCCATGGGTGACAGAGCCATTGCTGCCAATAGAGCCGTCAATGCCAATCTCATCTAGTGAGATTTTGGAGGACACCATTTTGCATGAGCTTGATCATATCTCAAAGAATTGCCGTTGATTTTCAATTGCAGATTAAGGTCATTGATAATGTCTTGAGTACATGTGAAGGTGGTGTCTTTGACAGGATAGTCTTCTTCAAAATAGATGAATTTGCATCTCTAGCTCCTTCCAGATATTCTAGCAAACATGAGCAATAAATAATATGGTGGGAAGGGGAGATCAGTTTCAGCAATAAATAATTTATTCTGTGTGTGTTTATAAGATGAAAACTTTCTTAAGAAGCCTTTTTGCGCAACATTTTATATTGCAACAAGCGGAGAAGAGAGTGTTTCAGCAAACTCACAGACGAAACGAGTGTGTGTGTTGCGGGTTAATTATCTTCTCTTTCTTATTCAGAAATAAAATAATATGGTAGTTAGGGGAGGCACTTCTAGTTCTATTGGATGGAGGGCCACTGATGACGTCTTGAGGGTGTTGGAAGAGTCCACAAGTAATTAATTCTTATTGACGTATATGAAATGAAATTTCGTTTCATATCTTTGAACATTCAAATAAAATCGGCCATGATATCTTAGAAAATAAAAGGCTAAGGTACATTTTTATTTATTTTTATTAAGCAGCGATGGGTATCCTATGTTAATAAGTGAGGCAATTTTTTTAAACTATTTTTTCAAAAAGTAAAAAACCCTTTCTACTAGTCAGCTATTAATTTTGTCATTTTTAATTGATGTAGCATATGTGAGGGGTGCACGCATCATGACAAGGAGTATTTTGACCATGTTCTTTGATATTAATTTATTCTTAAACTCTTTTCTTAAAAGTGCAGAGCACTTTAAAATCTTTTCCTAAAAATGTTAGACAGCTTGAATTCTTGTAAAATAAAATTTAATAAATATTATTAAGATAGTAAATATTTTAATATTTAATAATTTAATATTATTTAATAATATTATTCAAATTTATAAATTATTTTTTGAATATTAACTTTTCAACCTAGTTTTTCAAAAAAATTTAATATTAATTAAGTTTTTTCAATTTTTTAGGTCCTTCTCTACAATTTTTTTTATTAACTAATGATCTTCCTCCAAAATATTGTACTATCCAATTTTATATTTTAATATTTTGTAATTTTGTAATTTTACATTAAAAACAAAGGGAATGAACCCCAAATTGATAGAGGCATGAACCTCCAAATTTAATATATTCAGGGACAGAGTGAGGAACTTTTATTAAAAAGGGGCCAAGATGACAAAATATATATAATAATTAAAAGAAAGTTATATGTATATATATCACTGACATAATATAAATATTTCAACATATATATATATATATATGTATTCAATTTTGCACATATATAACAATCTATATATATATATATATATATATATATATCTATATTAAGTTTTGCTCATCAATTTTTCATGAAATTAAAATTATTAGTTATTATGTCTATGATAAATGCTTTGGCAATTTCTTTCTCAATATAAATTATTATTAAATTGGTAAAAATTTTATCATCCTTGAGAGTATTAAATGATTTAAATACATTATTAAAATTTAAATTTATGTTCAATGTAATAAACTCTATTACTTACTTATTAAATTTACTATTTAATTTTTTTTTCAATTGATAATCATGGTAAATAAATATATTAACACATTAATAATGCTCAATTGTCATAAAATCTTTATGTCAATAAAATTGAATTATATCATAGTAAAAACTATTTATATCATAAATTTCAATAATTTGATTATAAACAAAAAAAAAGAATGACATCTTTATCAAACTTCTTAATTTTGGATAAGTGATTTTATGATAAATATCAACCACATAGAATTTAATATATCTTGAAATTTTTGTTGCAATACTTAACAAAGAATTCTCATATTTTCTTTCATTAAATATAAAATGAAAACAAAATGACACCAATACTTTAAAAGCATGTATAACATTATCTTGTTGAAAATAAGTAGATCTCATAACAACCATATCTTCAAGCTATTAAAATAATTGTTTTATATATAAGTAAAAAAACTACATATAAAATTGAAATAAGAATTCTATTTAATGTTTCATAACTTCTATAATGTGTTAACTTATAAAAGCTGAAAATATATAACTCTTAAGTTTTACTAAAAAAAAAATTAAAAGTTAAGGGAGCAGTGGCCCCTAGTGGTCCCCCCCCCCCAATCCATCCCTTATATATTGTTTCAAGCTAAATACGTTATCAATGACATCCTACAAATAGAAATTTTTGAGTAAGAAATGATAACTTATAAATTAAACAAAGATAAATTATAAAGAGTCTAAGGTCCAATTATCACAGGCTAATTCACCATCTAACAAATTTAAAATCCCGCACCTAGGGTTTCTTGGGGAAAAAAAATCAAAGGGATCACAACCACACCTCATAAAACCCATAGCCACTAATTGCTTCTTTTATAAGCAAAATAATCAGTCAAAACTTCAGATACAGTACAATTATTACGTTCTTCCAACACAGCCTTGAAGCAAGTAGAGATCATGTGAATTATATTGAAGGAAGAAGATGTACTAGTTTCACTTAACGAAGATTTCTTGAGTCTAAAATGATTATTCTCCATTTCAGTCACATCTCTGGCTTATTTAAAAACTATATTCCAAACATATCGCCACGGCTAACACCAAAATTGGATGCGATGAACCTTCAAATTTCTGCAAAATTTTAGTTTTGTCCTTACTTCATTCCTCCATAAATTTCAAAATACCCACATTTTAGTCCTCACATGGTATTTAGGAGAATTAATTACTCTTTAATGACTTCCCATGTTACACGATCTTGTAGATTTTACACAATAAGAAATTCTTACATAGACTAAGTGCACCATATCATTTGTGGTTTGCCTAATAAAACAGAAAATTCAGGGAGCATTAAATATAAATAGATTCTATTATAATAATAAAATCAATTAAAATAATGTCATATAAAATTTTATTTAGATGTCTTGAAACATTCTAATTGGATAGACCACAACAAACCTCAAGCCATTCACTCATGGTGTACTTGGATTAATGAGGATTTGAATCAAATCTCTCATTTAGATAGAAAACAATTTATGAATTTGGATTTGGTTCAAATCCAAATTCATTTTAAAATAAATTATTTTTTTTAATTTCAAATTCTTTCTACACTATATTGCTTTGAAATTTTCTCTCTATAATTCTTGTATCTTTTTATCTCTTATTAATCAAAAAATAAAAAAAACTCATCATTTTTAATTTTTCATTTGAAAAATTTTTAAACTACCTATGAGTTTTAAATGTGAGATTTGAAATGCAAGATTTTAAATCTAAAATTCAAATTCATCAATTCAAACACTACCCTCAAGGTTTTATATGAGTAACCTAAAATTAATTAACACACATAGGGTTCTTATAGAACCAACCCAACCTAAGTACACAGGCAAATTGTATAGAAAGAGAGTAATTCTAATATCGCTATAGATGCCTCTTAGCAGAATAGTTAGGTAGCTTGAACTTCTTTACAAATGTCAACATATTTTCTTATATGTATCTGTGTGTATATTGAATGCTTGAACTTCATGATCTTTTTATTTAAAGTTCCATCTTTTAATCATGGCAAAAGAATCTTCTTGATTACATCAATAAGCTTCAACGTCCTTTTTTGTTCTTTGCTCAGCTTCAAGTAGTAATCGAATTTCCTACTTGAGATGACAACGCCTAATTTTTTTTTTCAACCATTAATTAATTAATTAATGATTATCCATTAATCCATAATTTGATTGATCATTGTGCAGATCTACGCTAACACAATAACACCAAGTAAACTTGATGCTTGTTTTCATGAACTCTTTATCATTTAATAAATTACCGAATAAAATATTATTTGAAATGATTTTCTTAATATTTTATCATCCTCACATCAATAACAAGTTATCTAAGAGTTCCATCTAACAACAATAATATAATTTTGTATTATGCATTGATATAGTTTTGATACGCATGTTAACTTAGTGACGCGATCCAGCTCATTTGTGTCGCCGGCAACTTCATGAAAGGCGCGTGTGTAATCCATGTTCATTTCACACTTTTTTTAAAACTATATTTTAGAATTTAAATTATACTTAAATTTACAACATTATCTTTCTTTTCAAAATTAAAATTATAATGATATTTTAAAAATATTCTTAAATTTAAAATTTAAAATTTTCATTTAAATAAAAAATAAAACAAAATTTAGAATTAGATGTTCCAGATTAATTTATATAAACCACTTAAATATCCTAGCTGACAACGAACGGAATATAAAATGTTAATTACTTATTTGTATATATAATACTTGGACCTTGTCATTAAATATGAAAACATACTCTGTATTATTTAGTACAAATAATTAAATTTAAATACCTAATTTAATATCTCTAGTTTTCTTTTTTTCTTTTTTTTGTATTAAATTCTACCCAGCTTTTGAAAGTCATATTAAACCCCGACTAATTTGAGCCAAGCTAAACTAGCAAGGATAATAAGGGTCACAAAACTCTTTCACCAATTATTTAATACATCTTATTTTGATGGACTAATTAGTTCTTGACATGAATCTAATTTTGGTAGAAAGTATATCTGCATAGGGTTAATTTAAGAAATGTGATATGGAGAATACCAATGAAGGACTTCTAAAAAAATTTAATATATGATAAGGACATGAAAGGATTGGATATTTGTTAAAATAATAACTTTACTTGTTAATTATTAATGTTTACTTGTTAGCAATCCTTTTATAAAATTCAACTGCTTCGGAGGTCCTTTATTGATATTCTCCCTTACCCTATTTTAATTATGAAAATAACTTCATAACATAAGGGGAAAAAAAATCAAAATCCTCTTCTGTCCATTCAAAATCATCAAGAGATCGAAATATATACATGAGATAAAAAATTGAAATAAATTAAATCACACTGTTTATAAACAAAATAGGTTTTTTAAAAGATCTCTTACATATTTATAATGAATGACATCCTTTATAAGTTAAAAATAGTATCATATGTTGTTTTATGGAGCCAAAATCTAGCTAATAAAATAAAAATATAACAAATATTAGCCACTTTTTAGTTTTATTAAGAAAAGAAATTGCACAGTTTACCAAGTGAATGCGGCATAGATGGCAGTAGTCTAGGCTCCTTAAACATTATTTCAAGGTTCGATTAGAGGTGTGTATGAAAAAATTACTTGAAAGAGAATAACCCTTTAAATAGCGTTCAGATTTTTTGAGGAATTACTCTCATAATTGCCAGTTATAGGGATACCTTAGGCAACTATAAAAAAAAACAAAAGAAAAGAAATTGGTTTTCTATCATGAATACCATATTTGCGTAAATTACTTCGTGATTTCTTTTTCTTTCTCTGCCAAATTTTCTTAATAAAATTACATTTTCAAACGTGTCAATGTCAAAGACAATGTCAAAGACAGCTAGGCCAAGCCACAACAAAACCTAATAAATTGGAAAATATATAACATAAAATCGTCAAATTTTCAAAGATATATGATGTCGCTGCTTGGAAGACTAAAAAGTGTTCGAGTATATCACGTTTCTTTACCACTTTTTGGTTTCCCTAAATATCTAATATAGTATAGCCCTCGTCAATTTGCCTCCTACATTAAACGACACTTTGATTGCGATATTATTTGCATTTATCGTAGCCGTCCAATGAATCTCCTCCAAAGTCCAAAACTCTATAAATACACAAACTCTACTCTCCAACATTCACTATAATTAAGACTTGTAGCTTCTTCCACCAAATATTTTGTGATTTTCTATTCAGAAATATTTTGTTTCTGATCACTATCTCGATCATCATCACTATCATGGGCTGTTTGTATTTATGCAAACAGGTTAGTTCTTAATCCTAGATATTTTATTTCTATATCATTTTTCATTGCATGCTGTTTTTCTTAATTAAGCTCCACTCATTACATTCACACAAATATGGGTATATATGGAATATATAATTTGGCAGACTGAATCTAAGTTGCCATATATATATATATATATATCCTTAGCTTTTGATGCTCACCTTGAAGTTTGTATAGAAGGTATTGTTTATTAGATTATTTCATAAAATCTCTAATTAATTGTTAGGTATGTTTCTACTCAATAAATCTCAGCTTTTCCACCACTTTCTATGAATTAGTCATACTTAAAATCAGTTAGAAAGTATTATAAAAAAAAAATCAGTTAGAAAGTTGAGGAAACGAAGGTGTGATTTAAAAAAACACGAAATCAAAGCATAATGTTCTTGCTTTTTGTTGATATGATGATTATTAATGACTCCAACTTTGTTAAAATTATTAAAAGCGTTGTAATAATTCCTATCAAGACATAATTATGTCATGTTTATTTTAGCCAAACCTACACTTTTGGTTTTCTAATTTTATATAATGTTTTCATTTGATCACTTAACTTTATAAAATATCTTTTCATCATCTAACTTCAACACCGTTAATTTCATCTTGTAGGTTCCATTTAAAATATATATATATATATATATATATTTACTCCCCTACAGGAGCGTTTTGGGCCTGAAAAGCTCTTGTTGATAAGACCTACTAGAGCATCGTTTACAAGAAACGCTTTCGTAGGTTGTGCCTTCTGCTTTTAGAGTGTTTCTAAGTGAAAACACTTCAATAGGGGCGCTCTGATAGCATTTTTCTGTAGTGGTGAAAAAATGACAACGCTGCAATTTTAAATACTTTCAAATGATGATCTTCCAAAACAATCATTTCTATTTTTTTTAAAAGTAAACTTAATGTGTTCGTATTTGAAAATGTTTTGTCAGCAATTAAATTACAAAGTCAGCATTTTTTATCAATGAGATTAACAGTGTTAGGATTAGAAAATTGAAAAGACACTTTATAAAATAATTAAAATTAGAACGTTGAAAGATTCACTTTTACCTTTATTTTAAACTAAAAGACTGCAAAATAAATATTTTCCAAAGCAAGAAGCAAACAAACCCCTCATCGAATATTGACGTTGCTATAAATAGTAATATACTAATAGTGCAAAAAATATAAAAGGGATTGAATATTTTAGAGTTATACAAGTCAGTGGAGATATTCCATGCATCTTTCAAAGTTCATCACCATGTGATAATATTCTGAGATTCACAGAAATCACAGTAGACACGTCTACTCACCGTCACGAATTGTTCTTATTACACGTACACCAGACAGTACTCTCGGAGCCTATGTATGAACAGAATGTTATATTAAGTCTATGCAAAGTATCTAAATCTAAAATATTGTATTTATTTATTTAGGGCATTGCAACTGTTATTGAGGAAAGGACCAAGGAGGTTGAGGAATGTACCATTGATGGATCAACTGATTGGCGTGGGCATCCTGCAGCCCGAGCAAGAACTGGAACTTGGGTATCGGGATATTTAATCCTAGGTAAAATTGTGTGTGTTACTTCCAGTGAATCGTGAGCGCATATATATTTGTGTGTGTGTGTGTGTGTGTGTGTACTTCTAATGAATGTATAATCAGGCGGTTTTGGTGTTGGTTTTATATTGTTCATTTTTGAGTCGTTGTCATGATTTTATAATCACAGCATCATTAGTGTATTGAGAGCCGTAAACGATGCAGAACAGAGACAAATGGCGACCCAAAACAAATTGGACTGAAAACTGAGTGCAACATTAGCTCTTTAAATTAATAAGTTGTGTATATAAATAGATATGTATATATATTGATTTATAATTTTTTTTTGACACAGAACAACAGGAAAACTACACATCATTTGCACGAGATCGAGCCAAAACTTCCCCTCAATCGGGAAGATGTTGATTATTGATTTATTAATACGTATGGAATTAATAAATTTAATCAACACCTACTAAACTATAAGAGTATTCAGAAGAAATTATTAAATAACAATTCTTTTACTAAACTATACACCAGATTATCCTTTTATTTCCTATAATTTCACTTAATTTTAAATTTGATTCTACAATTTAACATTTTGTATTTTTTGTTACCTATAGTTCAAATGATTTTCAAATTAACTAGTGATTGTCATTGTGTGTGTGTGTGTGTGTGTGAGAGAGAGAGAGAGAGAGAGATCTTTATATTCCTTTTGTATTACGCAAGGGCTGATGTTTTTGTCTGCTCATTATTTGAACAAATGGAATCAGTATCAAATCACGGTATACACAAAATTGATATTCCCATAAAGCATACAAACGACTAATTAAGTATTACACGATGCAGTGAATCAAGGGCTGGCAACTTTGGCATTTTTTGGAGTGGCAGTGAATTTAGTGTTGTTTCTGACGAGGGTTATGGGACAAGACAACGCAGACGCAGCCAACAACGTAAGCAAGTGGACTGGAACTGTCTATATGTGTTCCCTTATTGGAGCCTTCCTTAGTGACTCATACTGGGGAAGGTATAGGGCTTGTGCTGTCTTCCAGGTCATCCTTGTTCTCGTAAGTTCTCTTCATATATTTTTTGTATTTTACACGTGCACTTTCACATGCATGTGAGAAATGCAGTTGCCACAACATGGGGAAAAAAATAGTACTACTACCTCGGTCTCGGTTTAAAAGAGACTTTTATATGTTATTCAGTTTTCAAAATAAAGACATTTTGACAATATAAGAAGGTTTCATTTATTACACTTGCTCCAATATTATTATTCCCTTCTTATTATATTTCTCCCTTTATTTAATATTTTATGAATAATGTTATATTAAATGGAGGGTATTTTTAGAAATCTATAGTTGTTAAAAATATTATGTGGTTTAAAAAAAAATATAGTATTGCAAAACGTATTTAACAAACTTTATTGGTATATATAATTTTGACAAAAGTGTTTATAAACTGGATGAAGGGAGGATTATTCAAATCATGCCTAAATGCCTAAATATTTTCAGTTGTTCAATGAAAAAAAATAGAGAAAGTATTATCATATGACATTTCTTATAATTCGAATATTTTAGGATCGATAAAGTTACGTTCTTCCGTGCACACCGTCTTTGATCTTGTGAGTTTCAAAGCATATGCTCCAGTGAATTTCATATGTTATTATATTATCACGTTACATTCCTTAATTAATTCGAATGTTTTTGTATTGATGTCGTGTTATACGTGATAGGGTCTTGGCCTGTTATCTCTCACATCCTACAAGTTTTTACTAAACCCTAATGGTTGTGGAGATGAACAACTCAGTTGTGGATCCCATTCGGCCTTCCAAGAAGCTTTGTTCTACCTCTCAATATACCTAGTAGCCCTAGGATATGGAGGATACCAACCCAACATTGCGACGTTTGGTGCCGATCAGTTTGATGAAGGAGACCAAAAAGAAGGACACTCAAAGATAGCGTTCTTCAGCTACTTCTATTTGGCTCTCAACCTTGGATCTCTCTTTTCCAACACAATTTGTGTTATTTTGAGAACGAGGCTTTGTGGACTCTAGGGTTTTGGGCTTCAGCAGGATCTGCTAGTCTTGGCTTGATCTTGTTCCTCTGTGGCACTACAAGGTATAGGTACTTTAAGCCAGGAGGGAATCCTCTTCCTAGATTTTGCCAAGTTTTTGTAGCTGCAATCAGAAAATGGAAGGTTAACGTGGGGTCTGGTGATGACAAGCTTTTTAAGGTTGAAGAATATTCTAATGGAGGGAGAAAGACACTACACACTGAAGGATTTAGGTATTCTAATGATCTCATCAACTTATTAATTATTCTTCCTCATCAGTTACATTTATGAGAACGATAAAGTTATATTTATTTATGCATAGATATGCATATTTGTGCAAGATATCATATAGGCATCTTCGATATATATTGGCCCACGCGCTTTCTGGCTATTGTTTTTGTTCATTGTCATACGTTTTGTCTTGTTTTCATCAAACAAGTTGGATTATTGGCCAAAAAAGAAATAAGATAATTTGAAATTACCAAAGTTTTTAAATCTGTATCAGATGTATTTTAACCACTTTGTTATTTATATTTACTTAATGTCCATTTTTTGTTATCTTTGCTATTTCTTTTATTGCTTAGCCCATTTGAAACTTCGAACTTCTTATTTTACATATATACACAAGGTTTTTCAATTAATTATATGTGCATATTGTTCTTGATAGTATCTAATAAAGACGGAATATAATTTCATTCAAGGCAAATCATTGAGTTACTGATGATATATCTGCATCTATGTCATCAGATTCTTGGATAAAGCAGCATTTAAAGCACCAGAAGAGCTGAGCAAGGTGGAAGAAAATAACGTCAATCCTTGGCATCTTTGCACAGTGACTCAAGTAGAGGAAGTGAAATGCATACTAAGACTACTCCCAATCTGGCTATGCACTATAATCTACTCTGTTGTTTTCACTCAAATGGCATCAATATTTGTAGAACAAGGTGCAGCAATGGACACTAGAATTTCTTCATCTTTCAAAATACCTCCAGCAAGCATGTCATGCTTTGACATTCTCAGTGTTGCCGCCTTCATCTTCATTTACCAGCGAGTTCTTAACCCTTGGGTCAACCGGAAGAACAACAACAAAGGGCTCACTGAGTTGCAAAGGATGGGAATCGGACTCATCATAGCAATGATGGCCATGGTTTCAGCAGCAGTGGTAGAGCATTTTAGGTTAAAGAATGCTAAAAATGAAGTGTCAAGTTCATTAAGCATCTTCTGGCAGATACCACAATATGTGCTTATTGGAGCTTCGGAGGTATTCATGTATGTTGGTCAATTAGAGTTCTTCAATGGACAAGCACCTGATGGATTGAAGAGCTTTGGAAGCGCGCTTTGCATGACTTCAATGTCACTAGGAAACTATGTCAGTATTTTGATTGTTGCCATTGTCATGGAGATTTCTGAGAGAGATGAGAGCCCAGGATGGATCCCAGGAAATCTTAACGAGGGACACTTGGACAGATTTTATTACCTTGTAGCAGCATTGACGGCAATAGATTTTGCAGTTTACGTTGCTTGTGCTAAATGGTATACGCCTGTCAGATTTGAAGAGAGGAATGAAGAAGAAGACAATAGCAAGAAGATCGGCCCAGAGCGCAGCGTTTAGGATTTTTGGATCTCATAAGACCACTAGCTATATATTGAGATTTGGATCCTTCAAAGTTAACAAATGATCAAGTGCTAGAAAGAGATATATAAATAAAACAGAAGAAATATGTGAAAAAGAAAGAAGTGTGCCGTGAATGCAATCTCATCACTAGTTCGCTTATTATGTGATTCACTTCTTACTTAAGCTAAGATCGATGTGTGCTTTAACTTTAAAGGATCTAAATTTATTTATATATATTGTGCCTATTTTTTGTTGATTATATGTTTATTATATATGCATGTACAAATGTATAATCACTGTGAAATAAGAGAACTGTTTTTTCGTCTCTCTATGTGGAGCAAATAATGTATAAATCTTCATATTTTTATTGAAATTATGTATTTCAAAGACTGGAGCCTTGTTATATAGGTAGCTTCCATTCAATTTCCCTGAATTTAGAACAAGATATTGAATTTAGATTCCTTTTCTCATAAAGTCCATTATCACGTGTTTGCAAAGAGAAGTGAGAAAAGTAATTGCATTAACTTGCTCTGAAAGTACACTGTACATTGGTTTATATACACAATTTTCCTCAAACTAATTACTGTTATTTACTTAACAATAAATAAAATAGATTAACTGAACTAAATTCTGAAGCAAACTGTTACTTCCCCCGTTACCCCCCCCCCCCAAAAAAAAACAAGCTAGTGCATGAATATCACAGAGACCCAGCTTGAGCAAGAAAGAAGAAAAGGGAGTAGGAGCAAGAGATTTAGTGTAGATATCCGCAAGCTGGTCTTAAGAGCGAACAGGCAAGAGATGGATGACACCACCTTGAACTTTGTCATGAACAAGATGGCACTCAATTTCAATGTGCTTAGTTCTTTCATGGAAAGTGGGATTGAATGCAATCTGAGTGTGATAACCCATAATTCTTAAGAAAAATTTAAAAGAAGTAATGATATATTTTAAGAGTATTTTTGTTAGTTTTGAGAGCAAATTTAGCAAGAAGAAGAGCTGTTTCAGTGGAAATTATGCAATCAATTATTTAATTGGTCCACAGTTCGAACCTTCCAGGGCCAACAGTGAGAAATTTTATCCTTTTGCCAAATTATCATTTTGCCCCTATTAAAAAAATAAATAAATAAAAGAAGGCAGACACGCAGGGGCATTATTCATTTTCATCCTCTGCTTCCTCATTCTCTCGATCATTCCAGTGAGGTGAGAGTGTCGGCCCTTCTCTTGAGATCTCCTCGCCCTCTTCCTGTTTTCGATCAGCTCGCCGGCATGCTTAAGAGTGTTCGCTGTGGTTCCTCGTTTCTTTCTTTTCTAGCCACTGTAACAGATCGAAGCTTCCTTCCTCCTGTCATCGCCGGCGTCATTTGTGAGAAGAGGAGGTCGCTGGAGAGGAGGTGCATGGACGAGCATCTTGTAGCTGCTGTCGGAGGTTGCTATCAGTCTCCTCTTTTCCCTTCCTCCATCATAACTATATCTAGGAAACAGAATTTTTCCCTCCCCTGTTCTTCACTGTGTTCTTCTCCTTCCTCTTTTGTGCTGTTGGTGGTTTATGGGGGTAAGAAGCTTTGATCTCTCATTTCTTTGTTGCTGCGTGATATGTTTATGGGTTGAGATTGTGAGTTTTTCCTCCATTTTCCGCAGAACCGTGAGTAGTGCAAAGTGGAAATTTGATTTCTCTTGAGTATTAAAAAAAAATGTTTGATACAAAGTTTAAGAGAAGTAAATAAGTTGGTATGGCTAAAGTATTATGGAGGAAATTAGTGACATGAATGATAATATTTGGACATTGTTATTTGTAAATCTAGATTGTTTCTTTTCCTTTTTGCAAAGGATTTTATTTAAAAAGTTATTGAGATCTTATCTGAACTCTAGATTATTGGGAATTGCAAAGTTGAAACTTTGTAAAGTATATTATTGTTTTAGAAGTCATACTTGGATGATTGAAAATGGTTGGGCAAGAGAATTAAAGGTTATATGTTTTATTGAATTGGATTGGAATGTTGCACATTATATGTTTGGTAAATATATATATATATATATATATGTTGCTAAAACTTCAAAGTTTTTATTATTAATTTTTATTGAGTGGATTCTCTTCAAAAGAGGGACTAGTTGGTTCAAAAGTAAAGGCCATAAAGATCTTAGTATATTTTATAGGGTGATTATAAGAAGGGTAACTCGATTGGAGTTGTAAGAAGTGAATTTCAAACATTGAAAGCACTACAGGTAAGTAGATAGCGTCCCAACTGATGTTGCATTAAAATCTCCTTTATTCAAATATTATATTTTTATACAAATCCTTTTTATAGCAACAATGTGATTATTGGATATTTTGTTGATTAAAGTATTTTATTTTTGTGAAGTTATCTTTACTAGATTTGATAATTTTATTTTATCAAATATTGGATTGATACAGAGAATGATTCTTGCGAGTTCAACTTTGAAATTTTTTGATTATTTGATAAAGGCAAGCATGAGCGTTGGATATGAAATTTTATTCTGGAAAGTTTCAATGCTTAAAAGTATTCATGCGAGTTTGATTTTGAGAATGAGAACTGTATCTTGAAAGTGATGATTTTCTCGCATGTTTGAAATGATTTTAAAAAGGAACTTTATATAGAACACTGGTTGCTAACGGCAGGTCCGTTAGCCCTTGGTGCGCTATGGTACACCTAGCTAGCAGGGTGTTTATAGGAGGTGCTAGCCCCGTGCGATGGCCAACGCACGTGGAATGGAGGGATGGTTATTCGTGAGCATCGTACTCACGTTTGATTTCGTGGCTTTGAGCCGCGTTTGGTTATCATTACCCTCGTGGATTGTGCGTCCACGTTTGTTTCGTAGCTTCGGCTGCGTTTGGTTACTTATCCTCGTAGACTGTGTCTCCACGTTTGTCTTCGTGGCACAAGCCGCATTTGGATTATTTACCCTCGTGGACTATGTGTCCACGTTTGTTAATTGTTCTGATAAGTCCCTATAATTATGAATTTGATCATTTGGTGATTTTATATTCCGTTGATTTTTATTTACTAATTTATTTACAAATATTTATTTCATTTATGTGACTTCTTAAAAATCAAGTGCTATGATAGTTCAATGGTTCAAGATTTTATTCAAAATTTTATAGAATCATTTTATTTTAAAGTTTATACATTTTTTAATGGAAATTGTTGTCCCTTTAATTTACATGATTATTTCAAACTTTTCTTTTTACTCATGTTAAATTATTTATTGTTGGGACGTTATTCACTGGAGAATTATTTTTGGTCTCAGATACCTTAGTTGACGTTGATCCTCATGCTGATCTTGAGAGCTGTTACACATGCTGAGTGGAGAGTTCATGAAAGTCCCTCCTTTTGCTGTAATGTCAATTTATGTATGTTTCACTTCAAAAAAAAATATAACTAGATGCTCGACATAGACTATAGCTAGAGTTTTTATTTAATATATATATATATATATGCTGATTGCTAGTTGGGAGGAGTTGAGCTCCCAATTGATATAAGATTTTTATGGAAACTTTTGTATTGTAGAATCTTCGAAAGATCCTATTTACAGGTGAGGTTTTGCCAAAATTTCTACCAAACGTCGAATGCTATGTTATAATGATTAATATTAAAATAGATCCGATTATTTTAGAAATGGAATTAACTTATGAATTGAGGCTTACGGGAACGTGTGACATGGTTCACACCTCGTGCCGGTCACTCTCTATTTTTGGGACGTGACAGATTGGTATCAGAGCTTAGGTTTTTCATATAGCTATATGGAGCAAAGACTCTTCAATGGGGTCTCAATTATCATTATGAACTCGGGCATAATCATAATTGAGGCATCATTGAAGGCCTTATAGAGGATCTTTGAATGTGGTCCCTTTCCTTCTTATTAACTTCCCTTGATATATAGTTTTGTATTTTGAGCTAAACAATTCCTTTGTCTCTTCGAATACTAAGAAAATGTTGACTAGACACTGAGTATTAAGTAGAAGGACATGAAGTAGGGAAGTTTTTTTTAGAGTCTGAACTCAACCTAGTGATATATCCTTATTCTTGATGCTCAGGTTCTTTCATATTTTATAATTTTTGTTAAGCTTAGAGATCTTTGTGTTCTCATTTTTTTTAAGAGAAGTTAGACCCAAGATCATGAGTGCCATAGGGAATATGACTGAAGTGGTAGAACTCTAATACTCTTAATAGATGCTTCATCTCAAGGTGTTGAAGGATCCCTCTTCAATTCTGTAATAAAAATACAATCTCTACTCAAGGTTTGTGTAGGAATTACTTCAATTCATATTTAGAAGAATAAGCATATATATATATATTGAATAATTTAAGTCATGGGCTAATTTGGTATGCTCCAAGTTTTATATCATTATTAGCTGGACTGGTGGGAGCAACATTTAAACTACAAGTAGATATGTTTCAAGAAAAGGTAATATTATGTTTAGCTCTCACAAGACTTGTGCTATTTGATTTTAGTATTACTTGTTGTTATATGCCTAAGAATCATAATAGCAATTCCTATTATTGAGATGTTGTTGATGGATCAAGTGTATGAATCTTTTACCATCAATTGAAGGAAAACGATTTTTTGATGACTATACATAAGTATCATTAGGGTTTATTTGATGAAATAAGTGAGAGATGAATCCTTTATTTATTGAGACAACTAAGTGTGATGAAGGTATCTTTGAATACCTTGTGAAATAAGAGTTATTTATTTTCTATGATAAAGCTAAGGAAATTAAAGAATTTTCTTAAAGACGTATAGACTTGTGTTGGAAAGTGTTATGGAAAGATTATGAAGATTATTGGTTTAACTTAGGTTTTGAAGTGCAAAAAAAAAAAAAGAAAGAAAGAAAGAAAGAAAGACACCATTATGCTCGATGAGGTTAATTACTTTGAGTTAGAGGTGTTATGAGAGTTGTAAGTATAGGATGAGAAATTGTATGTGCTTTGAATATAGTGTACTTATAAAAGATTAGTGAAGAGTCTTAATAATAAATTACTTACACTTTATCTAGGAAAGAAAGCATGAGGGACATAGAGATGGGGAAAAATTTAATATGCCTAAATAGGATATTGGATTTGTGAATATTTGTTGGTGATTAATTGAGTCATCATTAGTTGGATGAGAGATTTATAAGTTTGAAACCCTAAATGATGAGAAATTTAAATTAATGCTTAAAGAAGAAAGTAAGGGTTGATATGGTTTAGTATCAATTATATATGATTTAGTGTTTGTTTATGTCATTCAAGCTTTTACTTTGAGTTATAATGTCAATTTTAAACAGGGAACTAGATTTAATGCCATGTGAATATTCAGAAATTCATTTATGATAGAGAATTGTAAGAGAATGTAAGTTCAAGTATTTGAGCTTTCAAAATAAAACCAAATTACTAGTAAAACATATGTCCGCACTTGATGGCCCTACATGTTGAGTTTGAAGCTGAAATTTGGCATTTATCTAGGGGACATATAAAAGTTTCATTCACCCACATATAGTAATTTTTGGAGCTCTACATAATATTTTATGAATTTTTTTTAAATTCATTTCAGACAGCTATCATGAAACAGTTCTGTGTTTTCTGTATCAGCCCTGGTGTTTTATGATTTTTCTGGACTAAATTGGCTCCAATTACGTTGAAATTTTAATAGTAGATAATGTATGGATATATCTTTTTGGGGAGTCCTAAATTGATTCAATTAGATGTTCATAGTTCAATTTATGATCATCTAAGTTTAGGATCATTTATATGTTCATAACATGCTAAAGTACGTGAAGAGGGGTTAAGCATTAATGTTGTCTTTGTTAGCTATAGTGGTTACTTATGAGATGTTTTGAGCATCCTAAGTGAGTTGGAACCTCCTTTGTTGGTGGCTGGTAGAGAGAGAGCAAGTAAAATAAGAAGATGGTAAATGAGGAAAAGCAAGAGTACTAATGTTTTTGCGTAGGACGAGCATGATGCTTAGAAAGTAACTCGATAGATTATGATAGAATTTTAGATGAAACTTTGGTGTATTTAAAATAGAATACACAATGACTTTAACAATCTTTATATATAAAGTTCTTGAAATGTGAATTCTAGCCAGTTAAATTATTATTTTTATGTTATGCCTAAAGATGAAATTTAAGCATGCCAAGTAACGTAGGAGTTCAAAACTAACAATTATCACTATGGTTGTTGGATTCAAATATTTTTGGGTTTTAACTAAATGTTATCATTGTATATAGAAATTTTCTTGACTGGCTATACTATTGACAAAGGTAATCCAAAGGAAAGTAAAATCTGTAAAGGATAAATCTGGAGAAAAGAGTATTTAAAAGTTACATGAATGTCCACCGTTCACATTGCCTTTAAGTTGCCATCAGGGGAAGAGAGATTTTAAATGGCAGGAGAAGTATGATGGAACTGTTGAAGAATTATGATTGTATTATTTAGTATTTATCATCCTACTAGTAGAGTTGATATTAAGCAGAGAATCAATGAATAATTTGGTGCATATAGTAGTAGCAGTATCAAGAGACCATTGGCAAATGGATTCATAGACTAGAGTAAAATGGAATAAAGTGTGAATTTGAAAAAGGGCATTTTGACTTGTGGGCAAATTGGCTCTTCTCTAAGTGTTAAGGTCACAGATACTTGAGGTAAAAAAAAAACAAAAACAGAGAGAGAGAGAAGAAAATCAAAATCATGCAAGTTGTCCGTAGCAATAAGAAAATAAATTGATATTAATCTGTTATTGTCTGGGAGGGAATATTAAGATGCAATAGTAAATTAGGCATACCTTAAGCAAAGGGTATCATAAATAATAGATTTAACTCAATGTACAATAAATATTATTCACAAGGTTAGCAAAAATATATCAAAATTTATTAAATAAATAAACCATTGTATTGTGGGATAATATGAGGAAAGGTGTAATGGATTTTATCTCAGGATGCTTGGGTTGTACACAAATTCAGGTTAGTAGTAGAAAAATTTTGAGTACATCAATGATTATAAGAATCTGTAGTATTGTATAAAGTTTGACCATCATAAGTGGTGGATTAAGGTTCTAGTCTACTTTGTGCCTTTGATAAGCCTTTGAAGAGGCTTTGGGTACTATTCCAAATTGAGGATCGACATGAAAGAATGTTTGAATATGTTTAAATCTTATATTTTGGCTCATAGTGGATGATTGGATAACTTGGATTTAGTGGAAAGGTGTGTAGTAATAGAGATTAAAATTGCGTTTACAATTTTTAGTTGTACGATGTAGTAAAAACCTGTATAACCCTTCCTATGTGATCGAGACTTAAGGAATACCGATAGGTTCAGATTTATCATATAAAAAAAATGTGATTGAAAGAAATAGCTTTAGAGGGAGTGTGTGGCATAACCGTCAGAGGAGGCTATTTAAGAAGTCAAAAGTAAAAATGTGTCAAGTATCCACAATTGTTCAAAAGATTGAGATAAGCATACTTAAATTCGGAGGACCGAATTTTTTTGAGGGAGGGAGAATGTGATAACCCATAATTCTTAAGAAAAATTTAAAAGAAGTAATGATATATTTTAAGAGTATTTTTGTTAGTTTTGAGAGCAAATTTAGCAAGAAGAAGAGCTGTTTCAGTGGAAATTATGCAATCAATTATTTAATTGGTCCACAGTTCGAACCTTCCAGGGCCAACAGTGAGAAATTTTATCCTTTTGCCAAATTATCATTTTGCCCCTATTAAAAAAATAAATAAATAAAAGAAGGCAGACACGCAGGGGCATTATTCATTTTCATCCTCTGCTTCCTCATTCTCTCGATCATTCCAGTGAGGTGAGAGTGTCGGCCCTTCTCTTGAGATCTCCTCGCCCTCTTCCTGTTTTCGATCAGCTCGCCGGCATGCTTAAGAGTGTTCGCTGTGGTTCCTCGTTTCTTTCTTTTCTAGCCACTGTAACAGATCGAAGCTTCCTTCCTCCTGTCATCGCCGGCGTCATTTGTGAGAAGAGGAGGTCGCTGGAGAGGAGGTGCATGGACGAGCATCTTGTAGCTGCTGTCGGAGGTTGCTATCAGTCTCCTCTTTTCCCTTCCTCCATCATAACTATATCTAGGAAACAGAATTTTTCCCTCCCCTGTTCTTCACTGTGTTCTTCTCCTTCCTCTTTTGTGCTGTTGGTGGTTTATGGGGGTAAGAAGCTTTGATCTCTCACTTCTTTGTTGCTGCGTGATATGTTTATGGGTTGAGATTGTGAGTTTTTCCTCCATTTTCCGCAGAACCGTGAGTAGTGCAAAGTGGAAATTTGATTTCTCTTGAGTATTAAAAAAAAATGTTTGATACAAAGTTTAAGAGAAGTAAATAAGTTGGTATGGCTAAAGTATTATGGAGGAAATTAGTGACATGAATGATAATATTTGGACATTGTTATTTGTAAATCTAGATTGTTTCTTTTCCTTTTTGCAAAGGATTTTATTTAAAAAGTTATTGAGATCTTATCTGAACTCTAGATTATTGGGAATTGCAAAGTTGAAACTTTGTAAAGTATATTATTGTTTTAGAAGTCATACTTGGATGATTGAAAATGGTTGGGCAAGAGAATTAAAGGTTATATGTTTTATTGAATTGGATTGGAATGTTGCACATTATATGTTTGGTAAAAATATATATATATATATATATATGTTGCTAAAACTTCAAAGTTTTTATTATTAATTTTTATTGAGTGGATTCTCTTCAAAAGAGGGACTAGTTGGTTCAAAAGTAAAGGCCATAAAGATCTTAGTATATTTTATAGGGTGATTATAAGAAGGGTAACTCGATTGGAGTTGTAAGAAGTGAATTTCAAACATTGAAAGCACTACAGGTAAGTAGATAGCGTCCCAACTGATGTTTCATTAAAATCTCCTTTATTCAAATATTACATTTTTATACAAATCCTTTTTATAGCAACAATGTAATTATTGGATATTTTGTTGATTAAAGTATTTTATTTTTGTGAAGTTATCTTTACCAGATTTGATAATTTTATTTTATCAAATATTGGATTGATACAGAGAATGATTCTTGCGAGTTCAACTTTGAAATTTTTTGATTATTTGATAAAGGCAAGCATGAGCGTTGGATATGAAATTTTATTCTGGAAAGTTTCAATGCTTAAAAGTATTCATGCGAGTTTGATTTTGAGAATGAGAACTGTATCTTGAAAGTGATGATTTTCTCGCATGTTTGAAATGATTTTAAAAAGGAACTTTATATAGAACACTGGTTGCTAACGGCAGGTCCGTTAGCCCTTGGCGCGCCATGGTACACCTAGCTAGCAAGGTGTTTATAGGAGGTGCTAGCCCCGTGCGATGGCCAACGCACGTGGAATGGAGGGATGGTTATTCGTGAGCATCGTACTCACGTTTGATTTCGTGACTTTGAGCCGCGTTTGGTTATCATTACCCTCGTGGATTGTGTGTCCACGTTTGTTTCGTAGCTTCGGCTGCGTTTGGTTACTTATCCTCATGGACTGTGTCTCCATGTTTGTCTTCGTGGCACAAGCCGCGTTTGGATTATTTACCCTCGTGGACTATGTGTCCACGTTTGTTAATTGTTCTGATAAGTCTCTATAATTATAAATTTGATCATTTGGTGATTTTATATTCCGTTGATTTTTATTTAGTAATTTATTTACAAATATTTATTTCATTTATGTGACTTCTTAAAAATCAAGTGATATGATAGTTCAATGGTTCAAGATTTTATTCAAAATTTTATAGAATCATTTTATTTTAAAGTTTATACATTTTTTAATGGAAATTGTTGTCCCTTTAATTTACATGGTTATTTCAAACTTTTCTTTTTACTCATGTTAAATTATTTATTGTTGGGACGTTATTTACTGAAAAATTATTTTTGGTCTCAGATACCTTAGTTGACGTTGATCCTCATGCTGATCTTGAGAGCTGTTACACATGCTGAGTGGAGAGTTCATGAAAGTCCCTCCTTTTGCTGTAATGTCAATTTATGTATGTTTCACTTCAAAAAAAAATATAACTAGATGCTCGACATAGACTATAGCTAGAGTTTTTATTTAATATATATATATATATATGCTGATTGCTAGTTGGGAGGAGTTGAGCTCCCAATTGATATAAGATTTTTATGGAAACTTTTGTATTGTAGAATCTTCGAAAGATCCTATTTACAGGTGAGGTTTTGCCAAAATTTCTACCAAACGTCGAATGCTATGTTATAATGATTAATATTAAAATAGATCCGATTATTTTAGAAATGGAATTAACTTATGAATTGAGGCTTACGGGAACGTGTGACATGGTTCACACCTCGTGCCGGTCACTCTCTATTTTTGGGACGTGACACTGAGGAGCTGATTAACTATCACAGCACAAAAGATCAGGCTTTAGATGAGGAATAGACAAATCTTGAAGCAAGTAAATGAGCCACTGTATTTCACAAGTACTGGAGGCTAATGCACGATATTCCGCCTCAGAAGAAGAACGAGAGACGGTTGTCTACTTCTTAGAACGCCAAGAAATCAAACAGTGATCCAAATAAACAGTAAAACCAGTTATAGATTGTCTGGAGTCAACACAGCCAGCCCAGTCAGAGTCACTAAATGCTTTGAGCTGAAAATCATAAAAAGAAGGAAAGAAGAGACCTTTCCCAGGTGATCCTTTGATATATCGAAGCACTCTATGAGTAGCTTGAAAATGCTGTGTGGTAGGACATGAAGTAAATTCGTTAAGTTGTTGGACAGCAAAAGAGAGATCAGGTCGAGTAGTGGTCAAGTAGAGAAGTCGACCAACAAGACGCTTATAACAACCAGGATCAGGAAGAGGAGTCCCATACTTATGACTGAGCTTAAGAGAGCGGTACATTAGAGTTTTATGAGGCTTACAACCTAAAAAACCAGCTTCAGAAAGAAGATCAAGGGCAAAATAGCATTGGCAGAGGGAAATACCAGACTTGTTTCGAGCAACCTCAAGGCCCAAAAAATATTTGAGTCAGCCCAGATCTTTAATCTTGAAAGCATATCAAGAAGAGACTTAATGCGAGCAATTTCAAAAGCACCATCACCAGTAAGAATAACATCATCAACATAAACCAAATAAAATAGCAATGAAAGTAGCATTTTTGCGTACAAAAAGTGAATAGTCAAACTTAGATTGAGTATACCCGTAGGAAATCAAAGCCTGAGAAGGCTTAGAATACCATTGTTAACTAGCTTGCTTAAGCCTAGAGAGACTTCTGCAACTTACAAACTAAAGAAGGATCAGGAGAAGAAAAACCAGGAGGCAAAACCATGTATACTTCCTCATTAAGATCTCCATGAAGGAAAGCATTGTTGACATCTAATTGATGAAGATGCCAACAGCTAAAGCAAGCAAGAGATGAACAGTAGTCATTATAGCAACTGGAGAGAAGGTGTCAAGATAATCAATACCTTCAGTTTGAGTATAACCCTTTGCAACTAATCGGGCCTTAGCACATTCAATAGAACCATCAAAATGATACTTGTAACAGTAGACCCATTTACAACCAATAGGCTGTTTTCCAAGAGGAAGAGGGGTAAGAATAAAAGTCTTACTAAGGCCCGTATTTCAGCATTCATAGCCTTAACCCATACATCTTGTTTGGCAGCTTGGTTGTAAGTACGTGGCTCAACACTAGAAGAAATAGAGAAAAGAAAGTGTTTGTGGGAAGAAGGCAAAGAATGATAAGATAAAACAAAGGAAAGAGGATGATTAGTAGACTTACTAGCGGATGGAGAGGCAGCTGAGATGTTGAAGAAATGCAATTCTCGCAAGTAGCCCGAATGCTTTTTAGTTCATTGTGAATGCCGCGGAGATGGAGGAGAAGAATGGTATTATGGATCAGAAACCGGAGAAGGAGAAGAGGGAGCAGAAAGAGAAGGAATAGAAGTAGGAGTAGGAGGAGGAGAGGAAGAAGGGTAGGAAGATGATAAGGGGAGAGAAGGATCATCAAGAAATGAAGGTGAAGATGTAGGAAGAGAAATGGAAGAGAAATCAGTAGAAGAGGCAGGAGAGGAAAAAGGAAAAACAAGTTCATGGAAAATGACATGATGAGATATGGAAATGTGTCTAGTGTGTAAGTCAAGTAAAATATATCCTTTAGAGGATAACCAAGAAAGCAGCACTTGTGGTCCCTAGGGTCAAATTTGTACGGTTAGAAAGGAGGGAGAAGAATAACAAAGAGAACCAAAGACTTTGAGATCTTGAAAATCGGGTAGAGTATTGTACAAAAGCTGAAAAGGTCTATTGTTGTGAATGACAGGAGATGGAAGACGATTAATGAGAAAAGTAGCATGAGAGAGTGCATATGACCAATATGACTTGTGAAGTATAGCTTGAAATAGTAAGGCTCTGGCACCATTAAGTAGATGTTAGTGTTTACGTTCAACAAGGCCATTTTGTTGAGGGGTTTCAACACAGGAGGTTTGGTGAATGATGCCTTTGGAAGCAAAAAATGAGTTCGTGGAAAATTCAAGGCCATCGTCAGTACGTAAGATCTGAAGTTTGGTATTAAATTGTGTTTCAATAAGAGAGATGAAAGTAAGTAAATGTTGGCGAGTTTCAGATTTAGCAGACATCAAATAAGTCCAAGTATAACGACTAAAATCATCAACTAAGGTAAGAAAATATTTATGGCCATGAATAGAAGGAATATGAAAGGGACCCCAAATATCAGCATGAACTAACTGAAAAATTTTATTCGATTGAATAGTGTTTATAGGAAAAGAGAGCTTCCTTTGCTTAGTAAAATGACATGTATCACAAGGAGAAGTGTTACAATCAATAAAACGATATTGATGATGAAGTATAGATAAAGTGGAATGCGAAAGATGACCTAAACGAAAATGCCAAAGATTACACGAAGATGAACTTAAAGAAGTAGAAACAGAAGCAGCAAAATGAGAACCTGAGACTTCTTGCCATAGTAAGTAAAGACCATCAATCACCTCAGCTATACCAATCATCCTCCAAGGAGTCATCGCCTGAAAATAACAAAAAGAATGGCAAAAAAATAAGGCAACAATCAAGATGAAGAGTTGTTTTGGTAACAGAAATGAGATTACATTTAAACTCAGGAATGAAGAAGACATCATGAAGGATAATGTCATCAGAAATACAAATGGTGCTAGCAATAGTAATAGTGACACAAGTACCATTAGGAAGATTAATCAATATAGGAGGAATAGAATGATAAGAGGAGAAGAGGTCAAGAGTAGAACAAATATGATCTATGGCACCAGTGTCAACAATCCAAAATAAAACTGACTTGTATTAAAAGGAGAGGGAATAAGAGGAGCAGTAGAAACATGATTTAATGAATGAGTAGAGGAAGAGGGAGGAGCCGATTGTACCAAGCTGATAAGTTTTCAATATTGTTCAGGTGTAAAGCTATAGTGCTGTTGAGCAACGAGAGATGGAGTAGGTAAAATGTCATGTGCATCAGATACAGAAATCTCAGGTACAACAGCTACATTATGGACAACTAGAGAATTGCGAAATTTAAAGCCTGGTGGATAGCCGTGCCTTTTGCAACAGGTTTCAATGGTATGTCGTGAATTTCCACAATAAGTGCAAACTTTATTCTGAGACTGAGACTTGGAAAAAGACTGAAGAGGTCAAGAAGGTTCTTTCGCTGCCAAGAGAGCCTTGTGTTCAAGACCAAAGGTTTGTTCACGTTCTTGCTGAGTAATGAGGTTAAACACTTCGCTAATCGGTGGAAAAGGCTTGAGAAGCATGATTCGGGATTTTGCAGTAGCAAAATGATCATCGAGGCCCTTGAGAAAGCGAATTACAAAATCTTGATCCTGATAAGTACTAGCACATGTACTAGCACCACAAGAACAAGCAAGAACACAAACGCAAGATTTAATAGGTTGAAGATTAACAAATTCATCCCATAGCACATTCAATTTAGTAAAATACTCACTGATCGATAGATAGCCCTGTTTGAGCATGTAAATTTACTCTTGAAGTTCAGCAATCCGAAATGCATCTCTTTGAGAAAACCGATCACAAGGATCATTCCAGATATCATGGGCACAATCAATCCACATGATACTTTCAGCAATGGTCGGAGAGATAGATTGAGTCAACCAAACCTGAACCATTGTATCACACCGTTCCCAGGCCGAATGAAGTGGATCTGTCAGAGAAGGACAAGGAAGAGTGCCATCGACAAACTTGAGCTTGTTCTTGGAGAGAAGGGCCATCCGCACGCACGTGACCAGGGATGATAATTGGAACCAATGAGAGCAGGAGTAACGAGCACAAGCGCCAGATTTCCATTGGGATGCAAGTAGTAACGACTGGCCGAATTAAGTGCTGCATCGGAGAAGGGCAGGGTGACCGAAGAAAAACCACTGGAAGTACTCATGAAAGAGAAGACGGCAAAACCGAGATGAGAAGGCAAGAAGGAGAAAAGAAGCAGAGAAAGGACAGAAACGACGAAGCAGACGAGATTTGCTCTGATACCATATCACGTGTTTGCTCAGAGAAGTGAGAAAAGTAATTGCATTAACATGCTCTAAAAGTACAATGTATGTTGGTGACTTGGTGTATATACACACTTATTCTCTAACTAATTACTATTATTTACTTAACAATAAATAAAACAGATTAACTGAAGTATGTCATTGCAATTCTGAAGCAAACTATTTCACATCCCCTATTATACATGTCACCTCAATCATTCAAGTCCACAACATTTTAAATTCGAATGCCTAATAGTGCCTCTTTAATTCCCTCACTTCTTTTAGCTATATATTATACTTGGGGAAAACACAGTTTCGATCTTCAAACTTTCACCTAACTTTCAATCTGGTCCCTCTGTTTTTAATCGCTATTTATTCAGTCCTTAACAACCAATATTTTACGCCTCGTAATCAGTTATCAATAAATTTTCCGTTTGTTTGGTCCTTATTTGTTGATCATTGGTTTATTACTTTCAGTAGTGTTACATTACATGTAAGGAATAAACCTAAATAGATTCTTTACTCAACCTTATCCACCTAACCTAACCCCACTTTTCTTGAATTCCTAAAAGAGCATTAAGAAGAAATTATTAAATAACAATTCTCCTACTAAACTGTAGATGAGATTATTCTTTTTAGTTCCTATAACTTCACTTAATTCTTGATTTTTTTTTATAATTTAACATTTTATATTTTGGTACCTATAATTAAATTGATCTTCAAATTAACTAGTGATTGTCATTGTGTGTGTGTGTGTGTGTGATCTTTATATTCTTTTTCTATTACGCAAGCGCTGAAGTATTTTTCTGGTCATTATTTGAACAAATGGAATCAGTATCAATCAAATCATGGCATACACAAAATTGATATTCCCATAAAGCATACACACGACTAATTAAGTGTAAGTGTGTGATTATGTATACGATGCAGTGAATCAAGGTCTGGCAACTTTGGCATATTTTTGGAGGAGCAGTGAATCTGGTGCTGTTTCTGACAAGGATTTTGGAACAAGGCAACGCAACTCACTTGTGGATCACATTCGACCTAGCAGACCGAGGATATGAAGGATGTGTGTTTTTGAATTAAAAATTATAATTGAAGTTTGGATTTAATTGAAGTTAGTAAATTAAGGTTAGAAGAAAATTCAGTTGATGTTACATAATTTTTATTTGAATATCATTTTTTTTAAAGTCAATGAGATAAAATGAAATTCGTTTGGATGGTTTAATTCAAAAGCTAGTTGAAATATTTAATGGTAAAAATAAACATGAGTTTTTTATCTTAAATATTAAATCTTAAATAAGCATGTTTATATTTTTTTGACTAACTAATAAATAAAAAATGTTAAACTTAAAATCACAACTAATAAGTAAAATATCTTAAATATTCAACCATGAAAATCTAAAATAAATTAATATTTAATTGATATAATTTACAAGTTGATCTTTAATTATATCACGAACACGCTGCATCTGTCTTGATGATCTGGGTAGATTTGACGAGAATGCTTCACCAATTTCGATAGCTTCCTCCTGGACTTCTACACTTTCATCTTTAGCTTGTATGAACTATTCGTCAATAATTGAATTTCTCCTAATAAAATTATGTATTGTCATTGTTGCACAAACAATTTGAACTTGTGTTTTATATTTAAATTTGGACATTTTTTGTATAATTGCAAACCTATTCTTCCACACTCTAAAAGTTCTTTTTATAGTGCATCTTAGACTTGAATGATAATAATTGAAGACCTCATCATTATTTGCAAATCCTGCAACTCGCCTAAAGTCTGGAAGGTGATAACGTTCACAACGATATGGACCAAGATACTCATTTAGTGTTGGATAACTAGAATCAACCAAATAATATTTATCTATTAAATGAAACGAAGTGATGTAAATTTGACCAACATTAAATCAATGCAATAATAATTATAGTGACTTTAATAAAATATACCTGGAGGTGGATGCGAAAAATGCATTGAAGGAGTTGATATGGCATTATCAAATACTCGAGCATCATGAGCCGTACCTTCCCATCCCGCAATGACAAAAGTAAAACACATGTCCCAATCATATATAGCCATAACATTCTGTGTTGCATATCCCTTTCTTCCAATAAATTTGATTTGATTAGCAACATTAACCACGCATGGCATATGAGTGCCATCAATTGCTCCTATAGCATCCTTAAAGAATGGCCAATGCTGTAGATCATTTTGAATTTTTGAATGATATTGTTGAAACAAAGGATCGAGTGGCTTTATGTTTGTCTTGGAAAGGTTAAGGCAGGTATCTAATACTTTATGAAAATTTCTATGAACAATTTCCCCTGAATGCTGAAATCATTCCTATATCATCCTATTACCAACTCCATGTCCAACTGTATTTAAAAACATTTCAACCATTTCTTCTACTCCCATTTTTTTAGATTTCTTAGACTAAGATCAACTAGTGTCGCACACAGTTGCCTAAACAAATATTTTTCCTTTTGAAACATTTCATAACAACGATCAGGATGACCTTGTAAAATCTCATTGACCCACATTTGTCCTGTTTGCATGCTAGTTCTCCATGGCTTTTTACACACATATGGCATCACATATTCACTAACTAATTGACATATTTCTTCTTGTTCCGTTATATCTTGCTGTAACAAGGGAAGTAGTTGATGAGCCACATTTACATCTCAACCTTCATTCCAACCTAACATATATTCATTCGAATCTTTCATGATTTTTAAACCTGAGGTAAAATAGTATGTAAATATCATTTGTATATAATATAAAGTACATAGTATATAAATATCATAAAAGATAAAGCATAAGATAAACATTAGATAAGAGTTAAATATTCACTATAAACCAAGTCATCATTTGCAAATTATAAGTCAAAATAAAGCAACTACAAGTCAAACACAAGTCAAGTCATCATAAGCCTAGATAAAAATTCATCCAGATGTATTTTTTGAAATCCAATCTGGTGGATGGTAAACTTGGTGCTTCAACCAATTGACCAAGTAATTAGGATGATCTTTAAGTTGCCAGTAAGCATCTCGCATAGACTTGTACAGAACAAGATTGACATATCTCCAATGTATATCTTTATCACCAAAAACTTCTGGGAGTCCATTTAGGTGAGCCACAACCTCAGAAACTCCGATGTCATTTGCTAAAATCTTGTTCACTGTCTCTGTTCTTGCTCTATTATCCTTAGCCATTTCACTCATCGCATCTGCTATTTTTATTGAGGTAGGGACTTTTTGCTTTTTCCTCCCACCAATGCTTACAACCCTCTTTCTCTTGCCTTGACTTCCGTCACCACTGGTTTTACCAGTATTTGTGGTCACATTCAAGCCCAACAGCTCATCGGTGACCCCTGTAGGTGCTGCAGTGTTAGATAAATTTAGTTCCTCTTCACTATCACTGGAGCCTTCTCGAAGGTCAATAGTAGGGCAGTACACATCCTCATCGTCATCATCCTCTATTTGGGTTTGGGTAACAGATGGTACAAAAAGTGTCTCTCCAGTTACCAGGACATTCTTGAATATCAAAGTTAATTCCCTTGCAAATCTCAAACCTTTATATCTAAATTTTCATAAAGGGGATTTTCCTGCAACCATTCAAATAACCAACAATTAAAATTCTCAAATTAAATTCTTAAAAACACTTAACAACTAATCCATACCAAGATTTTTCACTCCCACCACTCATCTAGAGCATCAACAGTATTCTTGTCACTGTCTCATCCTAAGCTGGTTTCACTTGAAAACAACTTATGCCATACATTTCATTCTTTCTTCATGTTATCTAGCTATTTTTCAATTGGTTTCGCTCATACCTTTTTCCTGTTTTTGCCTCAAACCCCTCAATTATTGCTTACCACCCATTTTTGTTGAAAGTAGTTCCCTTCCTTTGTTTCTTGTACACTTGCTCCAAGCATTCCTTATTGAAAATTTCTGTCAAGATTGAATTCCACACAGCTTTTCCATTGTCGCTATTCATTGTTCTATAAACTAGCCAACCATCACAAACATGTAAAATTAATATATATCTCTACATATATGTATCCTTGAAAATGAATAGGGGATTGTAATGAGATCTCAAGCTTTCAAGAATATTAGCTACAGTCATCTCCCTTAATAAACCTAGCTAACTCCTAATTTCTCTTATCCAATTAGACTAACATTAAGAAACAGATTTTAGAATCTTTAAACTTTAAAAAGAATAAATTAAGAAAATAAATATGTAATATAATAAATTGTAAGAAAAAATAATCTAATTAGTACATTAAAATATGACATGCATGCGTTTTCCAGGAAGCTATGTACACTAAATTTTTTTACAGGAAGCTACGCTTAAATAAATATGTACACTAAATTTCCAGGAAGCTATGCTTAAATAAATATGTACACTAAATTTTTTTCCCTTCTATCTTTGCAATCCCAACCATTTATTTGTTGATAATGTATAGATTTCTAGGATTGTAAAATAACCATGGATGATCCAAACATTCTCAAAATTTTCTAAATCCATGTTAGAAAGTATGCCTTTATTCCTTCTATCAAAGCAAGAGAAATCCATGTTAGAAAGCTATTTTCGTACTGCATTATAGAAGAATCAATTCGCACAGCATGCATGCGTTTTCCAGAAAGCTATTTTTACCTTTTCAAGAATATCATGAGCTTTCAACTCACCAAAAAATAAAATGAACAGGGAATGAATGAACAAGGGATTGCTTTTAGATTTCAAGCTTCCATATTCATCTAACAGCATTATAATAACAATAACTTTAGTTCCAGAAGATCGGCCGTAAAAACAAGCATTATAACAACATTATCAGTCTTTCATACACGCACACATGCAGAGCATGACAGATCAAGAAAACAAAAAATAGCAACTCAGTTCCAAAAAAAAAAACACAACTCTTCCTCTGCTCTAAGATAAACGAAATAGGGGATGGAAAATAAAGAGGAGACCAAGCACAGATCAGTTCTGGAATAGCAGAGGACAACAAGCCATGAAAATAAAGACCAGTAACTCGAGTTCAAAAAAAAAGCCAAGTCTTCCTCTGCTCTAACGTAAACAAAACAGGGGATGGAACGTAAAAAGAATAACAAGCATTATCAGTTCTGGAATAGTAGAGCACGACAGGTCTAAGTAAAAATAGTCTTCAAAGAATGAAGAGCAAAACACGACAAGAAGGAAGCAAAGACAGAGATGAAAAAAAGAATGACATTACTTGACAGAGACAAGCGATAGAGAGCAGATCTGGTGATGGGAAGTATAGATTCGATGGACACAATGGAGATCGAGAGGCAATAGGAAGAAGAAGCACTTTGAAGTAAGGTGGACGCTAGAAAAGACAGTAATGAGCTGGAGATCGGTTGGACGCAGATGACTGGAGCTAGAAATTGGCCAGAAGGAGCAAATGACTAACAGAAGGAGGCAGATCTGAGGTGTGTAGAGCTTTATAAGAGATCTATGTGTGTTTTAGAGTAGATGGGAAGGTCACGAGAATAAAAGTAACACACACAGAGGAAGCTAAGCACAGCTATAGGAGATAAGAGAGAGAACGTATCAGAAAATGTATTTTATTGCTTTTAACAAGTACTAACGTCACTACTACAGAATATATCTTTAGGAGCGGGTATTTAAGAGAGCTTTTTAAATAAGCACTCTAAAATGTAAATGCAGAATTTACCGGAGCGCTTTTATAAATAAGCGCTCCTGTATGTCAGGCTTCTCAATAAGATAACGCTCCTAATTAATATAAATAAAATATTGTAAAAAATTTAAAAATACCTTTGAGAGCGCTCGTACTTAAGCGCTCTGGAAGATACTGTTTAATGTTGCTGCTATACACCAGAGGAAGCGATGCTGTGAAGACCACCGTTTTCGCCGTGCGTTGCTGCTGTACAGTGGAGGAAGCGATGTCGCTGCTGCCATGAATACCGCCTTTATCTGCCGTGAAGACTACACTTTGAAGTTATTTTTTTAATAATTAATTTATATATATTTAAGAATAAATTTAAATATTTTTTAATAATCAATATTATAGATAATATATGAATTGAAGTTATTTATATTAAAATTATGGAATAATTGTAGTTGATAATTTAGATTAAAGTTGAGGAAACTACTTGAACATTTTTATTTTATTTATGAAATATACTTTTAAGAGAGATTATTGTTATTAATTAAATTACAATTGATTGACAAAATTTAGATGCATTATGCTACTAAATTTTTATTTGGATGAATTGATTTTTTTAGTTTAAATGTATTATGTTGTGGAATTTGATTGTTTGATCATTTAAAAAGTTCTTCTTTTAAGGAAGATGTTGTTGAATTTTTTTTATAGAAATCTAAGTCTTTTGTTTATTGAATTTTGGTAATCATATTAGTGATATAGATCATAAGTGGATGTCAGCTAATCGACTATCTAGATAATATTGGGATGGTATGGATGAATTCATTGAATTTGTATTTTGTCGTGATTAAGACCCCCGTGGAGTCATATGTCCTTGTTTGAAATGTTGCTATGGAAAAAGAGTAAAGCCAATAGAATTGAAAGATCATTTAATATGTATTGGGATTGATCTAACTTATACTTGTTGGACCATGCATGGGGAGACAAGGAATAATGCATGTGATTGGAGGGATAGTGCAAGCTACTCAACATTTGATCGTGATAGTGGGATATATGATGTTGACCGTCTTGATGAAATGATTGATGTGATTGAAGAGGATCTTAGGGACTGTCTTGAGATATTTGAGAGATTGAAGAGTGATGCTGACAAACCATTATACCCTGGTTGTAAAAAATTCATAAAACTATCAGTTATTTTGAAACTATACAACCTAAAAGCAGCAAATATATGGAGCGATAAGAGTTTCATAGATTTGCTTGAACTCTTATATGAAATGTTACCCGAGTACAACGAGCTTCCACCTAATACTTACGAAGCTAAAAAAGTGCTCTGTTCTATTAGGATGAGCTATGAGAAGATACATGCATGTACAAATGATTGTGTCCTCTTTTAGAAAGAGTATTCAACCTTAAATAAGTGTCCAAAATGTGATGCATCACGGTACAAAAGAAATGGATGTAGCCCAGCGAAGGCATTGGTATTTTTCAATCATACCAAGATTTAGACACCTATACAGCATTGCAAAAGATGCTAAACACTTAACATGGCATGCTGATGAGAGAATTAAGGATGGCAAACTACGACTCCCTGTAGATTCTCCTCAATGGAAAAATTTTGATCTTATATACCCTGAGTTTGGGGTTGAAGATAGAAACTTACGCCTTGCACTAGCCACTGACGGAATGAACCCACATGGCATGCAAAGTAGTACTTATAGTACATGACTGGTTATTTTGATGATCTATAACCTTGCTCCAGCATTGTGCATGAAGCACAAATTTATGATACTGTCATTGTTGATTTCTGGGCCTTGACAACCAAGAAATGATATAATGTGTACTTAGCTCCTTTGATTGAAGATTTAAAGATTTTGTGGGAGACAGGTATGGAAGTTTATGATGGGTATAGAGAAGAACATTTTCATCCTGCAAGCAATGTTGTTTGGCACTATAAGTGACTTTCTTGCCTATGGCAATTTATCAAGATATAGTATCAAAAGATGAGATGCATGTCCAGTATGTGGGGAGCATACTTGTTCAGTGTGGTTGGAACATTGTAGGGAGAATGTCTTCATTGGTCATCGATGATTTTTGCCGCAAACGCATCATTACCGATAATTGAAGAAGGCCTTTAATGGCCACCCGGAGAAGGGTAGAGTTCCCATGCCATTAACAAGTGAGCAGCTCTTTAAAAAGGTTAAAGATTTAAATATTGAATTTAGAAAACCATTTACAAGTAAGATTGTTGAGAATAGTTGGAAAAAGAAGACCCTAGATGTTAGGCATTTCCTGGATGCAATACACATCGAAAAGAATGTCTGCGATAGTCTTGTTGGCACATTACTCCACATTTCAGGAAAGAGTAAGGACAGTATTAATGCAAGGATGACTTGATTAGTATGGGGTTAAGAGAAGAGTTGGCACTAGAGAGGAAGGGAAAATGCACTTTTTTACCTCCAGCAGCTCACACCTTGTTTAGAAAGGAAAAATTAGCTTTCTGTGAATTCTTGCATGAAGTTAAAGTGCCAGAAGGATATTCTTCAAATGTAAGTAGCCTCGTATCCATGAAAGACCTCAAACTAGTAGGTCTCAAGACTTATGATTGTCATATCATCATGGAAAATTTATTGCCAATTGGTATACATCCATTTTGCTGAAGAAGGTGCGAGCCACGATTACTAGATTTTGTTTCTTCTTTAAGGCACTTTGTAGCAAGGTGATTGACCTAGAAAAATTTCCAAAGCTAGAACATAAAATAGCTAAGATTTTAAGCGAGCTGGAAATGTATTTTTCGCCTTCGTTCTTTGACATCATGGTTCATTTATCATTTCACTTAGTTAGAGAGATAAAGTTGTGTTGCCCCGCTTATTTGAGATGGATGTACCAATAGAGCATTACTTGAAAGTATTAAAAGGATATGTAAAAAATCGAAGTTGGCCCGAGGGGTGTATTGTTGAGAGGTACATCATGAAAGAAGCAGTTGAATTATGCACTGGATATCTCTCTAATATGGATGCCATTGGGTTGCCAAAGTACACAAAAGACACCACAGGTGAACAGGGTGGAATCATTGGGAAGAAACTCATTAGCACAGACAAGACACAATGAGAGCAAGTTCACTTGTATGTTTTACACAACACTGAGGAAGTTCAACCATATATCAATAAACACAAGGCAATAGTTAAGAGTCAGAATAAAAGTAAAAATGAAATATGGCTAGCAACATATCACAATCCGGTACTTTATATTTTGGTTTAGAGCTCGCATCTCTGAGGAGTCTCACCCATCAGAAAGGTTGAGGTTTTGGCTAGGGGTCCCGAATTTGAAGTGTTTTCTTATACATGTTATGTAATTAATGACTTTAAATTTTATATGAAAAGCCAAGATGCTCAAAGCACTATACAAAATAGTGGTGTAACGCTTAAAGCTCAATCAATGCATGTCTCTAGTTTTAAAGACAAGAACCCAATCTATGTAATGATGTCATATTTTGGGATTATAGAGCACATTTGGGAATTGGATTATATCAAGTTTCGCGAACCTGTCTTTTGTTGTATATGGGTTGACAATAAAAACGGCTTTCGAATTGACGAGTTAGGTTTTATTCAAGTAGATCTTAATAAGGTGGCTCATAAAGATGAACTATTCATTTTAGCATCACAAGCTTGACAAGTGTTTTATATGTCAGATCTAGCACATAAAAATTGGTCGATTGTTCTTTTAACAAATAAAATAGTGGGTAATGAAGAGGATGAAGATTTCAATGTTGAGGATGACCCTTTCATGGGAACATCACAGACATTTGATGTTTCAACTGGGGATAATGCCTTCTATATTAGAGAAGATCACGCGGAAGGGACTTGAATTGATGAGGGATATGTAGAACACACAAAAGAAAAAACAAAAAAAAAAGAAAAAATAAATTTTAACACTTGTAAGTTTTTTATTTAAATTTCCTTTTAATTGTTAAAAATTTATTTTTAGGTGTTAAATTTTTTTTATTGCTAAAAATTTATTTTTTTCCTTTCAGGTATATGGCTACCCCACTTGAGAACAGTGGTGATGCTCCACCCACTAAAGAAGAAGCATTCAAGGAGGTTAAACGGGGTAAAAGTGTTATGAAAGCAGTAATACGAGCTCGAGAAACTGGTCGCAAATTACCAGTAAATTGGAATGATAGGGGCCAATTAGTTAAGTCTCCTCAGTTGGTCAGTTACATAGGGGTCTTAGCTCGTCACTATATTCCCTGTTGCATTGCAGACTGGAGAAAGAAAAATGATCCATAGCTTGAAGAAGTAAAAAATAATATATAAGAAGATTTGTGTATATCTTTTGACCTGGATGAGAATCATAGGCATTATATCATGAGAAAAGCAACATATGCTCATAGAAAGTTTCGAGCTACCCTCACAACATATCATCTAAAAGATGCAAATGAAGAATTCAATCCTCATCCTCCTAAAATGTATCCAGAGATCCAACAAGAGCATTGGGATGAATTTATTAAAATGCGCCAGCAGCCTGAATTTCAACAGATCAGCCAAGTCAATCGCTCTAGAGCTACAAATACTCCTTTTCAATATAGAGCAGGAAGAAAGAGCTATTCAAATATTGAACATGGTTTGGTAAGTTTCAATTAATATTGTCTATTGATATTACTTATATATATATATATAAGAAAATATTTTTTTTAATTATTCTAATATCTTCTTTAAATAGAGGAAAGAAGTTGGACCTAATGCTCCAATTTCTCGAGCTCTTGTTTGGAAGACTGCTCGAGAAGATAAAGAAGGCAAATTACTTGATGAACGTACTCAAAAAGTCTGGGAGAATTGTGTGAGTATTAATATTTTAGTGTATTACTTTATTCACATTATTTACTTAATAATTAGTTTATAATTTGTTCAATAGGAAGCATTATCACAATCAATATCACAAGATAATATGGGGGAGCATGTGGATGACCTTAGTAGGGCATTGGGAGCTTTAGAGGTCTCTAGTCATGTTAGAGGAGTCGGATTTGGCATTTCTCAAGGCACCTACTTTAGACGTCGGTCTAAAATTTTTACTGAAGATGATTTTAATGCAAGGATGGCGGAAATGGAGGCGAGAATGGAAAAAAAATTTCAAGCTCAAATGGAAAAGAGATTTGAGCAAATGATTGGAGTTGTAAATATGCCACAAAGTAGTCCTAGTGATAAAGATAGTTGCTCCTTCCATACTAAAGAAGACTTTCTTAAGGTTATAATTTTTCTTTCTATTATCTTCTCTTTATTCACAAATTATGTTTCACATTTTTTTAAAATATTAATTTTTATTTTTAGGGCAAGTCTCAATGTCAATTATGGTTAGAATCACCACATTGTCGTGTTGTGGCACTCGAATCTATATATAATGACAATAGTGTTACTATACACTCCAGACCATTGCTTGCTGATCACTTAAAGGTGACTATAACTATTCCAATAGAAAATGATGCTGAGTTGCCAGTGCAAATAGAAGATGAGGATATATTCATGATTTTTGATGCCATTGGAACTTATGTGGCTTGGCCTTCAAAGCTCATTAAGTTACAAGTATAATAATTGATGGTCTTTAAAATCATTCATGTTTTCTTACGGCCTTACCAATCCATTTTACATCTTATAGTCCTAAAAATTTAAAGAAGTTATAAAGAAGCCAATCAAAGTAAAAGGAAAGCCGTCAAAAGGATCTACCTCTGTGACTAAGGCAGGAAAGACCAGCACAGAATTTACTTAGTTGAAATATCATCATCAAAATGCACTTGAAGTGATTATGCAGACAACATTTAAAAATGAGATCCGTGAAGTGGAATTTGAAAAGGAGATTTATGGTAAAATAATTAGCGAAAAATTAGCAGCTGAAAATATTAACGAGATTTTGACAAGGATTGCTACAAACCACACAAATTAGTTTATACATCAGGTACTTTCTCAATTTTATTACTTATTATGGTATTTATTCAATTTTAATTGTGAATGATTCTATTTGTTTTCATTTTAGGTACTTATATCATACTTTTGTGGTGCCGAGCTCATTGATAACAAAATTTTCATTTATTAGCCCACACAACACTAGTACCTACGTGTTGAGTACCATTCTCAAAAGATTATTGATGCATTCAAAGCTAAAGGCAAAAGAAACATGTTATTTTTAGCTCCTCACAATCCAGGGTAAATTGTTATTATTGTTTATTTTTAACTTTAATTGATATTTTAGTTAATATTTTAGTTAATGAAATATTTTATTTTTTTCAGGCAACATTGGGTGCTTATTTGTATCAATCCATTTGTCCCTGTGATTTATTATCTTGATTCATTAAGAGATAGTGACTTTAAGAACTACAAATCTATAAGGATATTATTTAATCAGTAAGTTTTTAGTTCTATATTCTTTATATATGTTTATTATAATAATTAATTTTTACTTAGTATGCTTAATCATTATATAATAGGGCTATAGCACGTTATCGAGGAGGTGAAAATCTCCCTCCAAACACTGAAAGACCTGATCCTGTTGAGTTTTATTCATGGAAAAGAATAAAGGTTTGTATTATTTTCTTAATAAAACAAGTTGGTACATATCTAAATGATTATTTGATTGATATTTTATATTTATTATTCTGAATATGTTGTTCTGGATTGATGTAAAATTTTTGAAAAATTATGAAACTTACAAGTTATAGGGGAGACTCTATCGAATTTTTGACAACAAATACTTGTATCATATATATAACTTCATCACTGAAGTATTTTAAATTAAGTGAGAATTTATTTCTATCATATTTTTGATAATGACATCTTTTACTGTTTTATAGGTACCTACAAAATTACAAGGTTAGGAGTGTGGATACTATGTTATGAGGTTTATGAGAGAAGTAATCATACAATAAGAGTTGATCATTCCTGAAAATGTAAGTCAAAAGCTTTTAAATTAAGTTAATATAATGTTAATTACTTATATATTGCTTTCATGTCTTGTGTAGTATTTTGTTGGAGCAAGATATTCGCATTTTACTATGGAGCAAATAGAAGATTTAGTTGAAGAGTGGTCAGAATATATTATTGTTTGTTTGTGATAGGAAGTTAGATTTCAATGTTAAAAAAATAACAATAGTTTCATTTGTTAGGCTTGTTAGAAATTAAACTAGGTTAGTTAGAAAATTGAAATTGTTGTATCAGTTTTCAAATTCTTTTCTTGTATATAAATTTTTATGTTGATATTATTTTTAAATTAGTTTTTGATATTATGATTTGCCATTGTTAAAGGTATGTAAAAGGAGAAATTTGAAAAATTTAATTTAAAAAAATAAAAATAGTATACAGAGTGTTCATTTGAAGAGCGCTCTTGTAAAGTAACTTATGGGAGCGCTCTAATTCTCTGGAAGAGCGCTCATATATGACACATACGGGAGCGCTCTTTAAAAGAGCGCTCCGGTAATGTGTCAGCATATGGGAGCACTCTTTTAAAGAGCGCTCTTGTATGGAGACATACAGGAGTGCTCTTATAGAGAACGCTCCAAAGCGCTTCTATACGGCACATACAGAGCTCTCCGGTAAGGTGAGCATATGGGAGCACTCTTATAAATAGCGTTCCTATACGGCAACATATAGGAGCACTCCTGTAGAGAGCGCTCCTGTACATGACGTGTGCCTTATAAATCGAAGCTCTTTTACGGGAGCGCTTTTAGAAGAGCGCTCCTGCATATCGTACATAGAGGAGCGCTTTTTTTAAGTGCTCCTGTATATTTGGAGAGCTCGATACAGGAGCGCTTCAAAAGCGCTCCCTAAGGTAAAAAAAAAAAAGTGCTCCTGTAAGCTTATTTTGTAGTAATGCGTGAACGCGTAGAAGAAAAAGCCAGGCAATGAGTTTTTAACTCAACGCACTTTTTCATGCCAACTGAGGTTCAAAGATTTTGCTAATCCAAACAAGATAATTTTATCATTTTACCTCCTAACCTCAATTTTCTTATTCTAACTGAGGTTACAATGCAATCCAAACATGCTCGATATCAACCTAACATTGCCACATTTGGTGCTAATCAATTTGATGAAGGAGACTGTAATAACCTCAGAAATTTTAATAGGGATTAAAATTTATGATAAAGTATTTTAAAAGTATTTATATTAATTCTGAAATAAATTAGTTTAGTGGAAACTTTGGTCAACCGATCATGAGGTATTGCGTTTAAATATAGTGGAGGAATTTTCTTTTATGATTTAGCATTAGTAAAATTACTAAAATGCCTCGTTAAAAAAAAGACACAAAACACACATACCAAGCAATGACTAATGAAATTAAATTTTAAATTAAATAAATTCTCTCTCAATTAATATTTAATTTATTTTTTTTAATTTTATAATAAATGAGGAATAATGACCTAGTAAAATTTTTATATAAAGGCTTAAGATTCAAATCATATTTAAGTCGAAAGTTAATTTAATTTTCTTTTATATATAGACATTACTGAATGTACCCTTCCCTCTTTCCTCTTGTCATAAAAATATTATAATAATAATAATAATAATAAAATTTGATGGGGTATTTTCCGTGATTTCACCACAAGCTTCGTATTTTATCTTCTTCCCCTCTTCCATTCGGCCAACTTCGCAGAGCACAGAGGAGAAAGATCACGATTGTTCTTCACTGCTTTTCTCCTCTCCCCTGTCACACTTTCCTTCTCTAATTGTGGATCAGTTCTTCCACCGCTCTTTTCTCCGTCCACGTTCGTCGGCTACAGTGGGGTTGGGCCGCTGTATTCTCTATTCTTCCTCCTCTGTTCACGTCGCTCTTCCCTCTGCTTTGCATAACCGGCCATTCTTTCTTCTCCTCTGTGAGAGTCGTGTAGCATATCCTTCTATTTTGTGTTGTGGGAGTTGGTTCATGGCTGCAAAATGTTCAATCTGTTGGTCCTTCCACTTTCCCCTGTGACGTCGCTCTTCTTCCTGGTTCAAGCGCCGCCGTCAAGTGTGCGTATTTAAATATCTATAGCCATTTCTATTTCTATTCCACGCTACTAAATACTATTATAAATAATAGTTATTCGTCAATTTTAATTTAAATATTTAAATATTTATAATCAAATAATTAAATATTTATAAAATAAATTATTATTAAAATTTTAATATGTCTAAATATAGAATAAAATTAAAATTCTTGATTATTATATAAAATTCAATTAAACTATAATATGAGAGTTTGATTTTTTTTTTAAAATAAAAAAATTTTAAATTGGATAAGTTTAACTCAAAAAAAAATTTTGAAATTCACTTTTTTTTATTCATTATTTTTTACATAATTAATTCATTTTTTTATTTATTTTATATATTATATATATTCTATTTTTATTTGTATTCAATTTTTATTATTTTTTTGATTTTGAATTTTTGTGATTTATTTTTTATTTTTATTTCTTATTAATAGTGTTAATTAATTAATTCATTGTCACATTATCATTACTATTATTTTTTTATTTTTTTTATTTTTTATTAATAAAAAATAAAAAATGAAATAAAATTAAAAATTTATTTATTAGTATTATAAAATTTAGAATAGAATTTTAATAATAGAATATATTAGTAATAATATTAACTTAATTTTTATTAATTTAATTCACAAAAAGAAAAAAATACAATTATTTTAAAGAACAAAATGTTTGTTATGCTTAATATCTTTAGTTTGTTTGGTCGATATTTGTATTAGTTCTGCTCTTTATTCAAGTAGTTTTTTCTTCACAAAATTACTTGAAGTCTATGCTTCTTTTGAATCCAATTATAAATATTATGCCAGCAATACCTGCATTTTTTTTTCTCTAGCTTTTGTTTGGCAAGCTGCTGTGAGTTTTTAAAGGGATCTTTAATTTGAATACTATCATAAAAAAATTCATAATTTATTTGAAAAAAGATTCAAACATTTTAATAATATTGATTTCTAAGATGAGATAAGTTTTACATTGTGAATCCTCATGTGTAGTACAAGAGAATCTATTCTCTTTCTTTTTATGTTAATGATCTTGGAGATTGTGTAATGTTTACTCTAAAACTTTTTGTTTACACAGTAGTAATATTATTTGTTTCTCTTTTCATCTTCGAATTTCTATCTAACAATCCACGATGTAATTTGGGATGTGAAAGTTTTTTGTGTTTTCCTTGCTTGTGCTTGATTTTGAAATATTCTTATTATCCATTATCCATTTTACATCTTTCAATTTTAACTATTATATATAATAAAAAAAGATTATAATTATGTTCAATTAAAGAAATAATAATAATAATAATAATAATAATAATAATATAAATAATAATAAAATTTAAACAAAAAAAGACTATGTTCTCTAAATTTAAAAGGTAAATAAAATATCAAATTATTGATGAAAATGGAAAGAGAGGGATTTGAGCCCTCAGTGCGAAAAATTCATACAATGGATTGGCAATCTGATGTCTTAGTTCACTCAACCATCTCTCTCCAATTAAAAAGGGCCCTTTCTTCTTCTTCTTTTTTTCCTTTCTTTTCTTATATTGAATTTCATGTTTCTATCTTATCTCTATATGTCTCTATATGAATATTTATATATATTATAATATTCAATTTAATAATTTTTTTAATATGTTAATCTTATTACTTATTAATAGAATAATTTAATAGAATAAATAATCTAAATACTAATCTAAAAATAATTCTAATACTAATCTAATTCCTTCTTTTAATATCTAATACTAATAAATAATTTAAGTAATGTAATAAAGAATCTAAAATAAAAATATTATAATATAAATTAGAGATTTTGAATTCTAGAAATTCAAAAATTCAAATTAATTTTATTAATTTAATTTTTTAATTATAAAAAATAAAATAACAAATAATAAAATTAACATAATATAAAATTAATCTAAATAAATATAAATATTAGTAAATATAATTAATTCTAATTAGAATTTTTATTATTCCAATAGAATATTATTAAGTATTATTATTATTAAGATTATAATAGAATAATATTCTATATTCTATTTATAGATTATAGAATAAGGATTAAAAAAATTTAGCTCTGCTAGGTACTAACTCGGCCGGGCCTTTTTTCTTCTCATAATTACGGATAAAAATGATTTATTTGATCTGAAAAAAAACACTTGTTTTTGAAACAAGATCAAACATAAGAATGTCATTTCTTATTACTCTTTCTCTTTTTCCAATAAAGTATCTAACAGAAAAAGGAAAAAAGAATGAAACTAAGGATTCTTGCACAATGCATTTTTATATTATAATTTAAGTAGTTTTGTCGAGATGCATCGGTCAAAGCACCTTTACTTTAGCAAAACAAAATTCAAAAATCAAATGGGTCCTCTTTTCTTAATTTCATTATATCTCCTTATGAAATACATCAACACTATAAATTTTATGATTCTTTTATGATCCTATTTCTGATTTCCTTATTATTATTGGACAAAAGTTACATTAATATATAATAATCACAAAATAGGTATTGTTTAGTGGTAAAAGTATGTTCGTTCTATGGATCCCTTGCTAGTTAAGGGACCCCTCATTTGATTCATGTTATGATCAAAAACTTTATTTCTTATCTTAAAAGGGTTTAATCCTTTACTTCTCAACAAACAATTCAAGGAATAATATACATTATCATAATTTGTATTAAAAAAATCAATTGAAAATTGACAAATTGAATTATGAAATTACAAAACATAAGTTTTTTGAATTGGATCAATACTCCTAATTCTTTGAGTATGAGTAAAGGATTCATGGAGAAAGATATAGAAAGTTTTTTTTATTGTAACTAAATCTTCCATTCTTTTTATTTGTATAGAGGGTTTGAAGCAAAATAGGTATTAAACAATTACTTTAGTTTACTAGAGATATCGATATATTTTTTTTGGCTCGATGAAAAAAGAATGCTTTTCGTAAGGATTCTTTTAAATAGAAATAGAGAATGGAGTAATTAGAAAAAAAAATGATTGTTTGAATCCACCTCTTCTAGATTCTAGAGGGATCATCTAAAAAGCAGGATGTTTTGAATGCATTCAACAGAAGGGCTAACATAGATATTATGAATTTTTTACATCTTCCATTTATTAATCTCTTCCATAAATTATTAATCTCTTCCATAAAGGAACCGAATGAAACCAAAGTTTCACGTTCGATTTTGAATTAGAGATGTTAAAAATGATGAATCAACATCGACTATAACCTATAGCCTTCCAAGCTAATGATGCGGGTTCGATTCCTGCTACCCACTTCTATTATATCTTTTTATTCTATTCGGATCTAAATTTTTGTATCATAGAATTAATGTTATAGAATTAATTCATTAAAATTAAATTAATATAATATATAACTAAAACTAATTAACTTAGTTATTTATTATTTAGTTTTTAACTAAAAATAGACTAGAATTTGAAAAAGGAAATAGAATTCTTTAATTCATTCTATTTCTTTAATCTAATTATCTAATTAATTTAACATAAAAACAGTAAAAATAGAAATGCAATTTATCATTAAATTGAATACACAATCCCTGGATCACATATTCTTATTTTTTGAATAGAAAAATAAAAAACAATTATAATGAAAAAGAAAAACGTCTATTGTCTAATGGATAAGACAGAGGTCTTCTAAACCTTTGGTATAGATTCAAACCCTACTGGATGCAAATTATTTGCATATAAATTTAATTTTCTTTTTATGTCAAGAAAAGGATTTTGAATGCTTTAAACTTAACAAGAGACACTTAGACTAGACTTTTAGAGTAATTTTTAGCGTAATAACTTAACTTATATACATAAGGTCTACATAATTTATATCTTGACCCTCTCCTCTAGTTTTTATAGAATCTTATAAAACCATGGATTCTTTAAATAAAATATATTAAATAGAAAAATTAATTAAAAATGAATATAATTTTCATTTTTGATTAATTAATTAATGAAAAATGAAATTTTTAATCAATTTTTTTCTACGTGTTCCTAAAGTAAAAAGAGTTCCATCTGTTCTTGAATAGCTTCTTTCAAAAGGGCCTCTACTTCCTGAATGTATGTCTTGTAGAAGATATGATTTCTTAGAATTGAGATTTATTCATTTTTAAGTAGGCACGTAACTCAATAAGAAATTTCCTTACCTATCCAATTTCTAATGAATCAAGATAACCATTCGTTTCAGTATAAATAGTTATTATTTGTTCTTCCATAGTGAGAGGGGCTGACTGGGATTGTTTGAGCAACTCGCACAAGCGTTGATCTCTTGCCAATTGATTTTGAGTAGCTTTATCGAGATTAGAAGCGAATTGTACAAAAAGCTTTTAATTCTATGAATTGTGCCAATTCTAATTTTAATTTACCAGCTACTTGTTTCATGGCTTTAATTTGAGCCACAGATCCTACTCTAGAGATGAAAATACCCACATTAATTACTGGTCTAATTCCAACATTGAATAGATTAATAGATAAGAATATTTGTCCATCTGTAATGGAAATTACATTAGTAGGAATATAAGCTGAAACATCTCCTGATTGGGTCTCAACTATTGGTAATGTAGTTATACTTCCTTCACCTAACTGAGAACTTGATTTAGCGACTCTTTCTAAAAGGCTTGAATGCAAATAAAAAACATCTCCTGGATAAGCTTCACGACCCGGTGGTCTTCTTAATAGAAGAGACATTTGTCGATAAGTATGTGCTTGTTTAGAGGGATCGTTATAAATGATTAAAGTGTGTTGTTCATGATACATAAAATATTCAGCCAGAGTTGCTCCTTTATAAAGAGCGAGGTGTTGTAATATAGCTAGAGAATCTGCCATTTCAGCTACTACAATAGTGTATTTCATTGCTTCCCTCTCTTGTAAAGTAGTCACCACTTGAGCCATAGAAGAGGCTTTTTGACCAATAGCTACATAAACACATATTACACAAATAGAAAATTATCAATGTGTTATTTCTTCAAGAGAAGTTCCTATCGAAGTTCACTATGAATCTTTAGGTATCTATCATGAGATTTATGGCACTATCTATTAGTAAGAAGTATAAAAAAAAATTGTTGTATATACATTTGAACCACTGTTGGTCATATTTCTTTTTATCGAGAAATTGAAGAAGCTATATAAGGCTTTTGCAGGGCCTATTCATATAGTATCTAATCATATAGATCGTATCTAAGCAAAGTAAATTATGATATTGATGTCAATTTGGGTTTCTTCAGTTCAACTAGGATCATAGTTCTTAAATTTCTACACGAATCAAGATGAAGAAAAGGAAGTTTTCCAATCATTGACTCAAACCATTGTCAAACCAAACCCTACTAAGCGAATATGGAGGTACTTAATGGCAAAACGGGCCAATCTAGTATTTCACAATAAAGTGATAGACGAAATTGCCATTAAATGACTTATTAGCAGATTAATAGATCACTTCAAAATGGCATATACATCACACATCCTGGATCAAGTAAAAACTCTAGGGTTTCGACAAGCTACTATTACATCCATTTCATTAGGAATTGATGATCTTTTAACAATACCTTATAAGGGATGGCTAGTACAAGATGTTGAACAACAAAGTTTGATTTTAGAAACACCATCATTATGGGAATGTGCATGTGGTAGAAAAATTACCCCAATCTATTGAGATATGGTATGCTAGAAGTGAATATTTGTGACAAGAAATGAGTCCTAATTTTAGGATGACTGACCCTTTTAATCTAGTCCATATAATGTATTTTTGGGAGCTAGAGGAAATGCATCTCAAGTACACCAATTAGTAGGTATGAGAGGATTAATATCGGATCCACAAGGACAAATGATTGATTTTCCCATTCAAAGCAATTTACGTGAAGTACTGTCATTAACAAAATATATCATTTCTTGCTACGGAGCCCGTAAAAGAGTTATAGATACTACCATACAACATTAGATGCTGGATATCTGACACGTAGACTTGTTGACGTGGTTCAACACATTATTTACATAGAACGGATTGTGGCACCATTCAAGGGATTTTTATGAGTCCTAAAAATAGGATGATGCTAAAAAATTTTGATACAAACATTAATTGGTCGTGTATTAGCAGATGATATATATATAGGTTCACAATGCATTGCCATTCGAAATCAACATATTGGGATTGGACTTGTCAATCAATTCATAACCTCTCAAACACAACTAATATCTATACGAATCCCCTTTACTTGTTAGAGTACACCTTGGATTTGCTAATTGTGTTATGGCCGGAGTCCTACTCATGGTGACCTGGTGGAATTAGGAGAAGCTGTAGGTGTTATTGTGGGTCAATCTGTTAGAGAACTGAGTACTCAACTAACATTAAGAACTTTACATACTGGTAGAGTATTCATAAGGGTACTGTGAAAGATATATGAGCCCCCTCTAATGGAAAAATCAAATTCAATGAGGATTTAGTTCATCTAACACGTACACGTCATAGGCACCCTACTTTTCTATGTTATATAGACTTGTATATAACTATTGAAAGTGAAAATATTCTACATAACATTGCTGTTCCAATAAAAAGTTTTCTATTAGTTCAAAACAATCAATATGTAGAATCAGAACAAGTGATTGCTGAGATTCATGTAGGAACATACACTTTTAATTTTAAAGAGAGGGTTCAAAAACATATTTATTCTGACTTAGAGGGAGAGATGCATTGGAGTATTGATGTATAGCATGCACCCGAATTTACATATAGTAATGTCCACATCTTACCAAAAACAAGTCATTTATAGATATTATCAAGAAGGTCGTGCAAGTTCAGTGTAATCTCTTTTTTACTCAACAAGGATCAAGATCAAATGAGCATTCATTTCTTTCTACTAGAGGAAGATTTATTTCTAACCTTATAGTAAGTAATGATCAAGTTCAAGTACGACACAAATTCTTTAGTTCAAATCCTTTTGATAAAAAAAAAGCAAGATTCCTTATTATTCAAGGTTTAATTGAATCCTACTGTATAGGTCATTTTAATTGCATATCCTGCTATTCAGGGGGGATATAGTGAAATTGGTAAACGCTACAGAATTGAGCCTTGGTATGGTGCTTCAACTATAGCTAGGTCTAGAGGGAAGTTATGAGCATTACGTTCATGCACAACTTCCATACTAAGGTTAGCTCAGTTAATAATATCAGCCCAGGTATTAATTACACAACCTTGCCTATCAACTACTAATTGGTTGAAATTGAAATGATTTAAATTGAAAGCCATAGTACTGATACCTAATGTGGTAAACTAGATACCTACTATAGGCCAAGCAGCCAGGAGGAAATGTAAAGAATGAGAATTGTTTAAACTAGCATATTAAAAGATCAATCGGCCAAAATAACCACGAGTAGCTACAATATTATAGGTTTCTTCCTTTGGACCAAATTTGTAACCTTCATTAGTAAATTCATTTTTTGTGGTTTCCTTGATCAAACTAGAAGTTACTAAGGAACCATGCATAGCATTGAATAGGGAGCCACAATATACCAGCTACGCCTACCATGTGAAATGGATGAATAAGAATATTGTGTTCATCCTAAAATACAATCATAAAGTTGAAAGTACTAGAAATTCCTAGAGGCATACCATCAGAAGAGCTTCCTTGAGCAATTGGATAAATCAAGAAAACAATGGTAGTAGCTGCAACAGGAGCTGAATATGCAACATCAATCTAAGGGCATATACCTAAATGAAAACTTAGTTCCCACTCATGACCCATGTAACAAGCTATACCAAGTAAGAAGTGTATAACAATTAGTTCATAAGGACCGCAAGAGTATAACCATTCATTAACGGATGCCACTTCCTATATCAGATAAAAGTGCAAACCTATAGCCACGTAGGTAGGAATAATGGCACCAAAAATAATATTGTTTCCACAAAGTAGAGATCCGAAAATAGGCTCATGAATACCATCAATATCTATTGGAAGGGTAGCAATGAAAGCAATAATAAATATAGAAGTTGCAGTCAATAAGGTAAGGATCATCAAAACACCAAACCATCCAATGTAAAGATGATTTTCAGTGCTGGTTATTTGATTATAGAAGTGACCTCATAGGCTTTCGCTCTCGCGTCTTTCTAAAATTGCAGTCATGGTAAAATCTTGGTTTATTTAATCATTAAGGACTCCCAAACACACAAATTCACTATAACTAGAGAATTGAAGGCTTGTTATTCAACAGTATAACATGACTTATATACTGGTGTCAACTAATACCAATGTCCATAGGATACTCTTACTCATTTAGATTTCTCAGAATTCTCATTTTCTTTTACCTCATTTCATTCATTCAAAATAAAAAATAAAAAAATTTAAATTTATTAAAAAATTTCTATATATTTATATACATATGACATGATACATATGACTTGGATATATTAAGTATAATGGGTTGCCCGGGATTTGAATCCGGAACTAGTTGGATGGAGTAGATAATTTTTTTGTTAATCTAATTAAACATTAAACCACAAAATAAAAAAAAATCCCTCCCCAAGCCGTGCTTGCATTTTTCATTACACACGGCTTTCTTTATGTATACATCTAAATTGATTTCATATTTCATAATAGAATAGAAATGAATGAATTCTTTTTTTCTCTTTTACTCATTTAAAGATATTTTCCATTTATAAAGTATGATAACTAGCTATTCATGATTGACCAAATCATTGATGAAAATCAAAAATATCCAAATACCAAATCTGACCTCTATATAACCTCTGCAAAGTAGAAGAAGCTCTTGAAAAGATCAAAGAACAAATATCTTCTTCCTCTGTAAAGAATTCTTCCAATAATTCAGAACCTAATATTTTCAAAAAAAACCTGTACATTACTTTTGTATTTATGTGTCAAAGTTTTAATACAAGAAAGCTGAAGTATATATTTAATTCTATACAAACTCTTTTTTTTTAGGATCTGTTATAATAATGAGAACAATTTCTGCATATCTACAAAAATCTATTAATAATATCAAAATCAAATAAATCAACCCAGACCGGCTTACTAATGGGATGTCCTAATACATTACAAAATTTTGCTATAGCCAATGATCTAATTAGAGGAATAATTGGAATTATTGTATCAAACTTTTTCATAAGATTTTTCATTATAAATGACTTTTCTAACATTTGACTTCATAGATTTAGCCGAACATTTGAAAAATAACCCAAAAAGTAAAATGAATGCTTAGATAATTGGTTTATATGGATCTTTCCTGGTTAAGACTAAACATAAAAATGACATTGCCATAAATAGATAAGATAATACTTCTACTTTTTCATCAAAAAGGGCGTATTCCTTGAAGCCAGAATAGATTTTCCTTGATATCTAACACAATGAATCAAAGGGTCCTTGAAGAACAAGAGAGTGGACTAAAAATCCTTATCAAAGACTTCTACAAAATGTTCTATTTTTGCATAGAAATAGATTCTCTCAAAAAGGACTCCAGAAGATGTTAATCGTAAATAAGAAGATTTGTTACAGAGAAAAAGAAAGATGGATTCGTATTCACATACATAAAAATTATATGGCAACAGGAAAAATATTAGATTATTTTTTGAAAAAAAGTAGAAATCCCTTTTTTTGGAGTAACAAGACTATTCCAATTACAATACTCATAAAGAAAGAGCCTTAATAAATGAAAGGAAAAGGCATCTTTCACCCAGTATCAAAGGGTTTGAATCAAGATTTCTAGATGGATAGGGTAGGGTATTTGTACATTTGACACATAATTTAAATATGGAATTTTTTCCTCAAAAAAAGGAAATGTTGAATGAATTGATTGTAAATTATAGGATTTTATGATTTTTGCCTCCTCTAAGGAAGAAATTAATTGTAGGGAAAATGGAATTTCCACATTGATGGCAAGACCCTCAGATATTATTTGAGAATACAAATTCTTGTTGTACCCTCAAAATGGATTTTTGTTAGAATCATTAGCAGAAATAATCAAATGATTCTGTCAACCTAGATTTTGCACCAAAATGGAACTATTTAAACCATGATCGTAAGTGCATAAATATACTCCCAAAAAATAAGTGGGTATAGAAAGTCATGTTAACGAGATCTTTCTAGTCCTAAATATACTTGAAATTCCTCCATTTTTTAAATTCAATTTAGGCCAAGGATCAAAGATTTATTAGGTTCTCAGATAATATATAGTGCGATACAGTCAAAATAGGGTATTCTATTCTAATAAAAAAGAAATAGATACCTAGAAAACAAGTAAGGCTCATCAACAGACTCTCTCTACTCACATTTTTTTTTCATCTAATTGTTTTATGTTCATTCCAGGATAACAAGATAGTTAGAAATTATTTATTTTCTCAACCCAATAGCTCTTTTGATTTTTGGAAAAAAAATCTTTATCAATATACTCTTTCTTCTACACATTTACCACCACCCCATAATATAATGGAGAATAGCAAATAGTTAGGATTCATAACAAAAATCAATAATCCATTCATGGGAAAAGCTTTTCCCACATCAAGTACTAATATTTTGATTTTTAACGTATAATTAGATGGAGTAACCATTCAAATTCAAAATGAAAGCTTGTTCCTTTTTGTTTTCATATAATTGGAGCCACCAAACTCTATCCATTTATTAATTCAACTCAACTGTGAATTTATTTTGTTATGAGCCAAGAATTCAAGCATGAATGTGGGTCCGATCCAATAATAATGAAACATTTTTAGAATTCTCCATTGATATGACATGCTGCTTTTTCCATTCATTCCTTTCTAAATCAGTCGTGGTCTTACAAACTCTACCAATGGTATGGACAAATCCATTGCTTCATAAAAATATGTAAAAATTTGAGTCACACTTAAAAGCTGAGTACTCTACCATTGAGTTAGCAACTCTAAAAAAATAAACCACAAAAGTCAATTACTAAGATGTGTAGATACAACTACAATCAAAATAAATAAAAAGATTAAATTGGATTGGATAACAAAAAAAATATTTCATTAAAATCTAAAATCCAGAAAAAATATTTTAAAATACAAGAGAATGTTCTCATATAAGAATGTTCAGATCATATTAAAATACAAGAGATTTTCTTAGATAACAGATAAAAAAATAAAATAACAATTTATAGACCACCTCTTTATCTCCTATATTATACACTATTCTCATTTTATTTATTTATTTATTTAAAAATATTTATTTAATCTATTTATATTCTAATATTTTGAATTTCTAATTTAGATTAGAACATTATTATTGTATATATATATTCTATTATTTATTTGAATTATATATATATATATATTATTTATAAATATTATCTATAAAGTTGAAATTTTACATTAGAAAGAAAAGAATTTTTTAATTGACAATTCAAAAAAGGTATTTCTTTAATAAAAAAAAAGAACTTCTTTTCTCCTTGCTATCACATAAAATCCAACGAACCCATCTTTTTATTTTTTATGAAGTAAAAAAATCATATGGAATGGGAATAAACTGATCCATTTATTCATGATTGAATTATATTTAGTTGATACACTGTTATTAATATTAATGTTGAAAAAAAGAATACAATGGAGAAAATAAATGAATTGAAAACTTAACAATTTAATAAATACCAATCCAATTTAATTTAATTCAATCAAATTATAAATTCTAATAAAATACGAATAATAAAAAATAAGAAATACTAAGAAAAGAAAAGTCAAATGATTATAAAATTAGAATATATATATATATAATAAATATAATTAAAGATTAAAGTATTAAATTCATTTAATTTTTAAATTTCAAAATAAAAAACCAAGCACTTTATTAACACTAGATAAATAATCAATATAGATATAAAAAAGGCGCATGCAAAAATGAAAGAAAAATGTAGAGATGGCAATTAATAAGAATTCAAAAATAGAATAATTCAATCAATATAATATAAATAGAATGAGAAAGCTTAACTTAACCCCTTTTCTTTTTCAATTTCTTCAGAGAATTCTAACAAAAACTAGCTCATTGAGGATAAAGTATTTATAGAACCAATTACTTCATTTATTACTTAATTTATTCATTTGCCCATTTTTATATTATCAATAAAAATGGATTTTTGTAGTTATAAAAAAATAGCATTCTATGGCAGCAATAGCAATAGGAAATCAAAAATTAGAAAAAATTAGGTATGAATAGAATGAGAGAGCCAGGGGGGATAAGAGAGAAAAGAATTATATAAATCTATGTAAAAGTCATCCATACCCTCTTTTTTATTTTATTTATTAATTTTTTTAATTGAAATTGAATTTCGTTTGTTGATTAGGATTAAGTTCCATAAAAACACCCACCTTTTTTGAAATATCCTGAATAGTTCCTATAGGTTGAGCACATTTTTTCAAGGAAATAAAATAATAGGAATATTTAAATAGGTTTGATTCTTTATAAGATAATAAAAACCCACTCTCTGAAGATCTCTCCCCTCTCTTTAGAATCAAACATCAATTGCAATGATTCAATAAATGGCTCATTGGGATAGATATAGATAAATAATACACCCCTTAGAAACATATAATAGGTTTTTTCCTCGTACAGCTCAAGAAAATTTGAAATTATGTCTATGTATAGAATTATGATGTCAAATATATTCATAAAATTATCAAATCAATTAGACTCTAATTTAAATTAAATACTTTTTTCTTATTCTTTCTTGAAAAAGAAATCACTTGTATTCGCAATCTTATAACTCAAGTTGGATAACTCTCAAATAACTTAAAGGAAAACAAAACCTTTAGTTAGGTATTTTATCTCATTTATTGAGCGGTCTCTACCTCCTTTCTTGTCCGTCCCCTTTAGAATCCTTTGTTTGTCTTTAGTCAGTCTAATAGAGTTGTTGAGACAATTGAAAACGGTATTTACTTGTTCCACGATCCGTTAGCTTTTTCTTGAATCATTGGGTTTAGACATTATTTTGAGGATCTTTAATCATTTCAAAAATGACAGCAACATACCAATTTTTTTTATCTCTTTCCATCAAAGAATCATACAAATAAATGGTTGATTCCCCCAGATCCACTTTTGATTGAAATAATTTTACCAATTCCAACAAAGTTTACTTTTTTTTAAACTTGCTTGAATTGGATCCTTTTGATTTCTACAGTGAAAATATACTTACGAAGTTGTTCTAACTTATTAATTTTCACTAACCCTAAAAACTTGCCCCCGAGAAATGAATCAACTTAAGCTCCATCATGTACTATTTTCATCCTCAAACCCTTTCTCCTCCTCGAAGAAAGAAATACGAGTGAAATAGAACAAGTAATGTCAAGAAATAGCACCTTCATTTCTATATAACAGAAAAATGGTGGATGTAAGAATCCATGGATAATGTAATCATGTTTTTCAAGTCGCACATTGCTTTTTACCACATCATGTATATCATCACATCTCTCTAGTTTGGAGCCGGCATATAATTGATTCAATTCTGAAATCATGAATAGCCATTAATTCAATTGATACATAATAATTCATATTTTTTTCTTTTATATGAATGGAAAATTTTTAAAGTAAAGAAGCATAAAAAAATTCAATTGGTATGATCTAGATTTTATTGGTATGATCTAACCAATTCAATTGTTTACTTATTCAATGTTTTAATTTCAATGAGTGAATTCTCAAGTTCAACCAACTCATTTTCAAAATATCAAGTGGATTTGCTCTATTAGTCCTCCAGGGTCAATTTTCTACCATGAACTATTTGTGTCAATGGACGATCCAAAACTTAAGATAATGGGTGTAATCTAAAAAAAGATTTATAAGTGGTTGTTAATGGAGTTGAAGTCACCAAATTTTGAGGAGTCAATAACAATTTATACCTAATTTCTCCATATATAGTTCCTTTAACCATATTTTCTAAATGAACAAGAGCCAATCCAAATTGATCTTGTAAGAGATCTGCTATGGAACAATATGTTTATTTTTCATATGATTAATATCATCAAGTGTACCCATTTCAAATTTCATTCCAATTAAATGATCTGCAGCTGTTAATTTATCTCATGGTAATAAAAATGAATTGTTCTAAGGTACATCAATATTCAGTCTTCGGTTCATATTTCATCGACCAATTCTTCCTAATTCCCATCTTTATTGATTTTTTTTTGTAATTCCTTACATAAGGATTTAGAAAATACTAGATCTCCGCCCACACAAGCAAATTGTTGATAAAACTCTAAAATAGCATTTTCTTTTGACCTGATCTTTTTTTTTCTCCTTATCATTCAGGAAAGACAAGAGAATCTCAGGGTAGCAAACATCCTCTAGAATTTCCCTTAAATTCAAACCCAAAGCTGATGATAGAACTAAAATAGAAATTTTCTATTTCCTACTCACATGAGCCCATATCCTTGTTATTCTATCAATCTCTAATTCTAATCTACCTTCCCAATCTAATATTATGGTGCTAGTATAGACCAAAATTCCATTATGGTTTAATTTTGAACGGTAATAGACCGTGGCTTTGCAATATTTGATTGATTACAATTCTATATATTCCATTTATTATAGAAGTTCCTAAGGAATTCATTAGAGGAATGTTTTCAATAAAAATTGTTTGTTCTTGGATATCCCTACAGGTTTTCCAAATTAATCCCACGGATACATATAATTCAGAGGAATATGTGAGTGAGTCATATGCAATTTTTTCTTTTATCAAGTGTTCTACTAATTGATACGTTTTCACAAATAATTGAAATTCAATTTCTTGATCTGTATCTTTAATTTTTGGAAACTTAGAAAGTTCTTCTGTTAAGCCCTGATCAATGAGCCTACAAAACCCTTCAATTTGTATCTGATTCAACCTGAGTATTATAGACATTCTTGTTGCATTTACACCCTTAAGCATTTTAACTTTTCCCATTTATAGAAAATATCTCACTATTTGCTCCCATTCTTCATTGGATCATATGAATCGATTTAGAAATAATGGAATTTCTATTTTTTTATTGAATTACAAGAAATTTTACTTAACTCCGCATATGGAATGTATGAAATACCTATTAACAGAGGAATAAATAGAGCAATAAATTTATACTCAAATTGAAATTTGCAACAAACGGATAGAATATAAATTCTAAATAGAAAGGAATTGAAAAATTCCACATAAACTTATGGAGTTTTTTAAAGAATATCCAAACCAAAAATGGATTCCATTTCTACCATTATTATTATATTCCATGTTCCAATCCAATTCGATTGGATACCAGTAAAATAAATGAATTGGGAATTTGATCTATTCAATGAGATAAAGACCTAATAATCATAAATAATATAGAATTTCTTTTTTTAGCACTCAAACTTTTCATCGATTCAATTGTTCAAAAAAGAATTCAAATTTGCAAAGAAGAGAGAAAATTTTACCTATTTTTTTTAGTAGAATCTATAGAATAGAATTGAGGTATGTAATAAGGCTTAGATTTATTAAACATGCACAGATATAACTCTAGTCTAGCTATAGTTATCTATATAGATGTTTCCTCCTTTATTGCAGTCCTATTCATTCGGAACAACACATGTCTGTCGTGTTAAATTTTTATTTTCTATTCAATATATTTAATGACTATTTAATGAAAAATTGTAAAAAAAATGCAAGTAAAAAACTTTTTTGAAAATTCCCTTCTTTTTGAAAATTCCCTTCTTATAGGCATTATATACGGATAAGCTACCTGATTAGATAATATTTATGTAACAATTTATGTTTTAGGGTTTACATATACTGATAATTGCTGTTATAATTGAATTGGGATTCTTTTCTTGAAAAATAAATATTGATTAGTTATGTCTCAATTTAGAATTTCTTATCTCATTAGGAAAAAACTATTTTTTTAATTAAAATTGAGGAATCATTCATGAATTAAATTAATATTTAATGGTTCCAATTTGTCTTGAATTTTCACTTTTTTGACTGAAAATGCATTGTTTTTTTTTAAAAAAAGGTGTAGGGAAGGGGCTCTTTTAAGATCTAAGAATGGGATTAAGGAAAACAGAATCAAAGATACAAACAAATAAAAAAAAGAAGTTTAGAACTCCCTTTTTTAGTTTTTGGGGGTATTCTCATATATTTTTTTATATCATTTTGGCGACATGGCCAAGTGGTAAGGTAAGGGACTACAAATCAAATCGTTAATTATACCCATAATTAATATACATAAAATTAATATGACAGGAAGTGTGTTTCCAGTGTTGGATGGGTGAGTAACGCATAAGAACCTACCTTTGGGAGGGGACTAATAGTTGGAAATGGCTGCTAATACACCGTAGGCTGAGGATTAAAAGAAGGAATCTGCTCGAGGAGGGGCTCACGTCTAATTAACTAGTTGGTGAGGCAACAGCTTACTAAGGCAATGATCAATAGCTAGTTCGAGAGGATGATCAGCCATATTGGGACTGAGACATGATCCAAACTCCTACGGGAGGTAGCAGTAGGGAATTTTTTATAATAGGTTAAAGCTTGATGGAGCAATGCCATGTGGAGGTAGAAGGCCTATAGGTCATTAACTTCTTTTCCTGGAGAAGAAGGAATAGTAGTATATAGGGAATAAGCATCAGCTAACTCTGTGCAAGCAACTGGGGTAAGATAAAGGATGCAAGTGTTATTCGAAATGATAGGACGTAAAGCATCTATATGTGGTTTTTTAAGTTTGTTGTCAAATCCCATGGCTTAAGCCCGGACAAGCAGTAGAAACTACCAAGCTAGAGTACAATAGGGGCAGAGGGAATTTTTGATAGAGTGGTGAAATTCATAGAGATAAAAAAGAATACTAACGGCAAAAGCACTCTGCTAGGCTGACAGATACTGAGAGACGAAAGTTAGGGTAGAGAATAGGATTAGATACCCTAGTAGTCCTAGACGTAAATGATGGATACTAGGCACTATACGTATCGACTCGTGCAGTGTTGTAGCTAATGTGTTAAGTATCCTGCCTAAGGAGTACGTTTGCAAGAATGAAACTTAAAGGAATTGGCAGGGGCCTGTACAAGCGGTAGAGCAAGTGGTTTAATTCGATGTAAAGCAAAGAACCTTACCAAGGCTTGACATGCCCTAAATCCTCTTGAAAGAGAAAGGTGCCTTCGGGAATGTGGACATAGGTGGTGCATGGCTATCGTTAGCTCGTGTTGTAAGGTGTAACATCCAAAAAAATTTAACTATGGTTTATTAGCCTAACGAGATTAATTAGTAAGTTAATGATGTGTGTGGCCAGAGGGATTTAACTTGGCATAATTGTTATGATTTCAGCCTTAGAAGTGAGTCTAGATCGATAGCGGGCCACCCGAGCAAGGAAAGAGAAAGAAAAAGTGAAGAATTATTCTCTGTGCTACATGCTACGATGCATGGTTGGTCCATCATGGCACACGAAAACAAATTTAAATGTAATAGACTCCTCTGTGCCATGCGCCACGGTGGAGGGCAGCGTGTGCCACAGTGCATGGGCAAAATTTTTAATAAATTAGATCACATTTGTATGAGAAAACAGAAGAGAAGGAGAAGAAGAAAAAGAAGAGAATGCTGGGCTCTACTAGGGCATGCATTTTGGCTTCCATTGTTGACATTTTAAAGCTCCCAAACACTCAAGGTAGGTTATCTAAGTCTCATTCTTCCTTTTCTCCCTCATTTATGATGATTTATGGTAGGGTTTGAGTTGGGAATATGGATTTTCAGTCCATAGGAGTATGAATCTGATTCTATTGGTTAAAATAAGTATAATGGGAGTTATTTAATGTATTGAAACACTGCATTGATGATTTTGGAAGTGGTTGATCCATAGGAGCATTTATTATCCAAAAAATTGATATTTATGAGGTAGTTGAGAGAGGTTAATGTGTATTAATGATGGTTTAAGGTGTTATTAATGATAATGTGTATTAATAAAATTTAATGAGCTCATTGGGTATGAATGGGTAGTGATTATGAGTTGATAAAAATAGGTGTGTGGAGTTTTATGTTGATTAAATTTCAAGAGTTAGACAATGATGACAGTCTTATAGTATGGTTGTAGAGAGGTTCATTTTTGGCATCATTCAAGCTTATTGAAGCTTTGAAAAGTTGGTATAGTGAGAGGTAAACCTTTAACCTTTGAAAGATTTAAGGTAACCGAGAGAAATTTAATCTTTATATTTGAATATTAATTGTGTTTATGAAATGTGAATTATGAGTTAAATTAATGATGCATATTGGCAAAGTGTTTGATTGTGAAATGGTTTTTAGAAAGAAAATGTTGATTTGCCACTCTTGGTGTTTTATAAATTGATTGTAATTTATTACTAAGGTAGAGAATTATGATGAATTATGTGTTAAATTGTGAAGTATTTGAGTTATACGAGTTCATGTATTTTGAATTGATTGTTAAAATATATTATATAAGAAATGTGCATAGCATGATCATTAGCGAGAGTTCGCCTAAGGAAAGGAGTAGATTGGTTGAAAATTCACGTGATATTGGCAGAGACCATTAGAATTAGGAACTAGTTGTGGCACCGACTGTTGGAATCGGTAGGTAGCCCTTGTCCCATGGTTGATTCGGGACTATCCTACTTATTTTATAAGGGACTTGAACCTAACTAGTCTTTACCAGTTCATGAGGAGGTTATATTAAGGGTACGACACCCCACAGTTGTTAGTATTGGAGGAAATTAGATTACATAAGTGAGCGAGTTAACCCTGGCCTAGTAGCTCCTCACAAGTGGAAGGTTGGGTTAGTTCGTAAATGATATAGCCACGTGATAGTCACTGGTTTCATATTGGAGGTAACAGGAGGATATAAGGTTAGCATATAATCATGCATATAAGTTCAGCCACATGGTTGTTAGTTTTATGGTCCGACGTGTGCTGAGGGCGTATGGTTATTATTTTTGCGACCCTTTGTTATGTTTTTGTTAAATAACATGATAAATGTTTTATGACAAGTCTGGTCACATGGTTGTTAGTTTTGTGACCCATGGCTGAGTATTATGTGATATATGTGCTTATTTTCCTAATTATATCTATTTACAACTGATATGCAACTGTATAGGTTAAGTGAAACTTGGTTATTGAGTGGTTGTACTCACCCCTCAATTCTCAATATTTTTAGGACCTAGCTCATTGGATTTGAGTTAGGAAAAACATACAGAGGCTTAGGATTTGTGGAGTAATCCTTTATATGCCTCTCTTTTGTTACTTTCATATGTATTTGTTAATGTAATTGCCAACTAGGATCATTTGACGTGCTTTATACATTACTTGCATGATTTTATGTATAATTAGTATATTTTGTGCCCTGGGTTAGTGAGTTTTGGTTGTGAATCCGTGGATAGGGCCAAAATACTTGTGTAAGTAGAAACATATGTATTTTGAGAAATTTGGAATAAATTGTTGATTTTGTGCAACATTTCCTCCCCCTTTATGTTTTGTGAAAATCGAGGTTGAATGGTAATTTTACAATATAAGTGTTTTTAATTGTGTGTGGTGCATTGCATGAGTCTACAAGAGTCCATTGAGTGTGGTCGGATGGTTAGTGTAAGCTATTGGCACATGTGGTTGAGTTAAGACACCTATTTATGAGATTTTGTGAAAACGTTATCAAAATGGGTTTTGATGTTCAACTTTTTATAGAAAATGAGTTTGAGTGTGAAACTAGTGTCATCAGTTAGAGCTGGGAGAAAGCTCCGTGTAGACACCAAAACTACCTCAATCGAATATCGGACAGAGATTTGGGATGCGTTGGAAGTTTGTGCCTTGTGCTGTCATATGACAACACTAATACTGTCAAATTTAGTGTAATGCACCGCAGCGCATGACACCTCATGCCATGGCGCATGGCACAGAGGAGACACACGGCGGTGCACGTGACACTTTGCATAAAATCTATTTTTGAGTTTTAAGATTCATAATTTTAGGTCCCAATTGATTTTTAAGCTTTCACCTTACTTTCAAAACTCTGATTTAGACTTATTAAATCATGTTTGAGATTTGAATTGTTGAGATTGGGCCCCTTGAAAGAATTTTGAGAAATTTCTCTTATAAACTTTACGGTTTGGTAATCCTATGAAGGTTAAACCCTGAATTATCATGATTTAGAGTAATTTGTGGTTTAACCTCTAGGAGGTTACATAAAGTGTTAAGTTAAGTCCCATAACAAGCGCTGTTAACCTCTAGAATTTCATGTTATTTCATCACATTTTCCTTAGATTCTAATCCATTTTGACTCAATTGTATATGTTTTTATTATCCAAATTAGGAAAATGTGCATTTTATTTTGAACTTGTATTCTTCGCTTTGATTTGATATTTTTAGGCCTAATTTTGTGTTATTTTGGTTGAAGACATGGTAAGAAGAATTTTTGGAGCTTTGTGGATGTTTTTGGAAAGAGTTTGGATGAAGAAATCAAGTACAAAGTGAATAATTTTCGTTTAGGTACAAAAACTGTGTAAAACTGCCAAAGTCGTCCTAAAGTCGTGACTTTCACCATTGCTAGAAAATACTGCGTTTTGTTAAATATGAAATTGGTTGGGTAGGACACATATATTTAGAGAGCTCGACCCAAAAGTCATTCTACACACTTAAAGACACTTTGTGAGCTTTATTGTGCTAGGGTTTGAGCTTTGGATGAGTTGGGCCTAAGAGTTAAAGCTTTGAAGAGATTTGAAGCTCCATTTCTTCGATACCTTTGCTTTTTCTCCATTCTCTTCTTGTAATCTTGTAATGGCTATGAATATCTTGTGTATTTGTAGCTTTTTGATGTTTATGAGTAGCTAAACTCTTTGCTTTAGGATTGTTTTAAACTCTTGTATGGATTAACATTATGTTCCTCTTCTCTTTTTGTGATTAATGATGTGTGTATATGTGTGTTTTTATTTTACTCTTTCCTTAATGCTTCTAAGTGATTGGCCACTATTTAGATGTTGTGTTCACTTAATTGATGCTTGAAAGGGCTAGGTTGAGTGTAGAATTTGGGTAAAATTGTGCAAGAACTTGATATTTGTATGTTGAATTGATGGTTTTGCTAGTAAAATAGAAATATACTTTCTAGCCTTGCATAACCACATTAAGGTTAGTGTTTAAAATTGAGTTTTATTAATTGTAACAAGAGATTGAGCAATTAATTTAATTAAACACTTGTTCATAACTTGAGAGAATTTGTCCAAGTATTTTTTAGAATCCTAGGTTAGCACTTATTTTCATTAAAAACATATATGAAAGGAGGTAATTTTGGTGTCATGAAATGCAATGGGGATAAATAATCCTAGATCTCAATTTGTGTTTGAAGTGTGTGAATCAATTGTTTTTTTTTATTTTCTAGTGTTAATTTCATTTGCAAAATCATTTTCACCTAACTATGTGTGGCTCAACTTGATTGAAATTACTTAGTCTTTTATTTGATTATTATTTTTAAACAAATCCTTGAAGAAACGATACTTTATTTTTATTATATTACTTGCTACGACTCGTATACTTGCTGTGAACAACAAGTTTTTGGCGCCGTTGCTGAGGATTTGCTTTTGAAAATATTTTGATCAACCTTAGATTAGTGATAGTAGATTTTGCTTGAACTTTATAGATATTAGTTCTAGATTTTTATTTTGTCTTTGTTTAGTGTTTTTGTTTTAGTTTGATACTTTTTTAGTTGTTTTCTTCTTCAGGTACCCATTTGGCATATGCAAGCCATAGGTCCAGAAGAATTGAAAGTTATACTTGAAGGATTAACAATCTTTGAAGAAGTCAAGTTTTCAAATTCTAAAAGAACTCTTGAAACTCAACTGAAATCATGACAGAAGACCAGTATGATACTGCCTCAGTTAACGACTTTACTAATCAAAATCTGAGGGGTACTTAATCTTATATTCAAACGTCGGAGTTTCAAGCACATACTTTTGAGATCAAGCCTGCCATAATCACACTGCTTCAAATGAATGAGGTGTTTCATGGTCTATTCAATAAAGCCATTTTACAAATAATTTCTCATGAATTTATTGGTGTTACGCTTTTTTTCTTGGCGGGAATGAGTTATGATAGAATATGTCTTTATTATCTTGACAAAATGGGTGGAATGGTTGTTTCAATGCCAAAAATATTCACAATTTTTAGTATCTTATTGATGGCTTCTCTTGTATTGCCAGGCATCAGCAGTTTTCTTGCAAAATTGATAGTTTTTTTTTTGGAATAGTTACCAATGAAAAATATCTTTTAATGACAAAAATACTTATCACTTTTGTAATGACAATTGGAATGATATCAACTCCTATTTATTCATTATCTATGTTATGCCAAATGTTGTATGGATACAAATTTTTTAATAAACCAAACTCTTTCTTTTTTGATTTTGGGCCCCAAGAGTTATTTATTTTGATTTCTATCCTTATACCTGTCATAGATATTGATATTATAATGACTCTAAATTTTAAATTAAAAAATTTTTTTAATAAATATTTTATTTAATATAAGTTTTATAACCATTAGAAAAGGATGGTCTAAAGGGTGGTCTATAGAAATTTAGGCTAAAAACTTTCATAGGAATCTAGAGTCTAAATATTTTTGAGCCAAAGTTTGGTTTTGAATCACAAGAAATTTGTGTGTCCTTGTACGTTGTTGTGTCTTTCTTTGTGATTTTTTTGTGCTTTTTTTGTAATTTTTTTCAAAGGTTCTTTCGATCTGATGCTATTTCTCTCACGCCAAGAAAAAACAGAGCATCGTAATCGTCATTTTTTTTCTCTCCCACCGCCATTATACACTCTCTAGATAGATCCTCATAGTCGGTTATTTTCTCTGGGTCTTATCAACATCCCTAGCTCGCTGTCGACTGGGGATTCTCGTTGCTGTTGCTGCCTTGTCTACTGCTGTCCTCGTCATCTTCGTTTGCCTGGCACCGTGAAGTTTAGTTGCTGAGTTTTTTTCCCTGTCATCGTGGTTAGTCTGTGTTAAGTGAGGTGCGTAATACGCGACTTTTTTCCTTGCTATATCAGCCTATTGTACTTGCTGTCACCTTCTTCCTCTTCTCTGTCTAGGTTCGTCTGTCACAGTGGCTGGAGAAGTTTACAACTTTCTGTCATTCTTCTCTGTCACGAGCTTTCGGTGGTGAGTAGGAAAATAGATTTCCTTTTCCTTCATCTTCACTTACTGAACATCCATGTGTGATGAAAGCTTAATATTTGCTTCTTCTTCTTTTTTTTGGTCCATGAAATCTGCCCCGTCTCCTTCTCTTAGACAGTTGGGTTGAAGCCCTTTTCTCTTTCTTCATGCTATCCGTGAGTTGTGTGTGTGTCAGCTGCTACTGTGCATTGGTTGAGGTAAGATGTTGATTCTTCTTCTTCCGTGAGTATGAGTTTTATTGTGCTGTGCGATTTACCCTTCTTTCTTCATTGGACGGAAGAGTGCTCTGTTTCTCCATATTGTTGTCTTAAGGTTGTAGGAATATCTAGGTGTTGTTTGGATTGAATACTATGTTAGTATATGCTGAGCTAAGATTGGCAAAGACACCAGAAGATGGAAATTGTTGGTTTTGTCTCGATGCTTGCCTCGTGATTTAGTAATGGTGCATGTCCTCATAGTAATTGTTAATATAATTGAAAGATTTGTGGGTGGAAATAAGGTTTATTAAATTTTACAGTAGATCTTAGAAAAATTCTAAATATTACTTGAGGAAGTATATATTTTTCTCACACAAGTTGTAAGGTTGAATTGCTCATTAAAAAGTGTGTAGCACCAAAAGTGAAATTATTAGACTACATAATAATTAAGATTTTGTTAAGTTGGAATAAAGGTTATGTTGATGGTTGAAATGGAATAATGTCAAGTATGATTGAACTACATGATAAAAGTTATTGGTAAGTTCAATGAGAGTTTAAGGGGTTAATGAGAAATTTAAATAATTGTTGAAGAGGCTTAAATATTAACTTAGATTGATTATTATAAAAAAATTCATAATGATATGAGAATTGTTGGGTTTTGTGTTAGATTAAGTTCGGACATCATTGGAGTAAGTAAAAAATTGAGAGAGTTTGACTATAAGCTTTTAAAATTTAAATAAGTGGGTAGCGTTTCAAATCAAATTCTGGTAGCATATTTATAAAAGCCTTTTAATTAAATTTTTTTATTATTTTTATTTCTTTATAAGTTGTAAAAGTATTCTTGTTAATCTTATCCTTCTAATAATTATTTTATTTATGAACACGTGTTAATATTACTAAGAATTTATATTATTGACAAGTAATGATTGAAATAAATATACGACAACTAATATTATTTCTTACAGCAACTTAATTCTTTAATTCTATGTTGATATAAAAAATTTATTGCAATAATTTGTGTATGAAGAAAAGGATAAAATATTCAGATAATAGTTGGATATTATTTGCTATTGAAGGTTTTGAAACTATTTTCATGCTCTATAAATACTTGATTTTACTAAGGGGGATTGAGTGTAGAACTGTCACACCTGAAATTAGAGGATGACTGGCACGAGGTGGAGATTATTTCACACGTCCCTTAAGCCTTAATTGAAATTTTTTTTTCTAAAATTTCTTCTTTTCTTCTTTTTTTAAAGTTATGATATAATTAATAATATATGCATTATAACAAAAGTTTTAATATTTTTATAAACATTTTGGCAACACCTTAATTGTATACAAAATTTCTCGAAACTCTACAATACAAATTTACAAGTAAAATATCACATATATCAATAGCATAACTCCATCCAACAAACAAACAGAGTATAACAAGTTAAGGACCCCAACCATAGCCTATATGGAGCACTTGAAATACAATTTACAAAAATAGGATTTCATAATTAAAGTTTTACATCAAGAAAAAGTTTAGATCCACAACTCCTCCACTTTTGATCATTAATAAAAATATCGATAATCAGCATCAGTTAATGAGTCTGAGACTAAAATAACTTTTCAGTAAATAACGTCCCAACTATAACATTTTATAGAATCAAAATGAATAAAATGCAATAGTTATATAAATTAAATGAAAAAGCAATTCTATATAACAAATTTGCAAACTTGAAATAAAAATTCTATATGTAACTCTGATAACAAAAAAAATTCAATCTATAAAGACAAAGTAGCTTAAACATTTGATCTTGACAAACCAAAGTGATTAAATAAATAATAAATAAGAATAACAATATTAACTAATTGAAAATCATTAAATATGAAATCATCAATTAACTAAAAATTTATATTTTTGGGAATTTATTAGAACAATTCACAAACATGAATACACAGTCCACGAGAGTAAATAACCAAACGCGGCTTATGCCACAAAAACAAACATGGACACACAGTTCACGAGGATAAGTAACCAAACACAACCGAAGCTATGAAACAAACGTGGACGCACAATCAACGAGAGTAATGCTAATTGTTGCTCACCGCAAGTGCACGGGTCGAAACAAGTAATATAAAATGAGTAGAGTATCGGTCCTTCGAGGATTTGTTTAAAAAAACTATAATCAAATAAAAGACTAAGCAAATTTGATCAAGCTGAGCTACACATAGTTAGGTGAAATGATTTTACAAATGAAACTAACACTAGAAAATAAAGAAAACTTCAAACACAACTTAGGACCTAAAATTATTTATTCCCCTTGTATTTCATAACATCAAAATTACCTCCTCTTATAAATGCTTTTAATGAAAATAAGTGCTAACTTAAGGTTCTAAAAAACTTGGACAAACTCTCTTAAGTCATGAACAAGTGTTTAGTTAAATTAATTGCTCAATTTCTTGTTACAATTAATAAAACTCAATTTTGAATACCAACCCTAATGTGGCTATGCAAGGCTAGCAAGTATATCTCTATCTTACTAGCAAAACCATCCATTCCACATGCAAATATCAAGTTCTTACACAATTTTACTCAAGTTCTACCCTCAACCTAGCCCTCTCAAGCATCAATTAAGCGAACCCAACATCTAAATGGTGGCCAATCAAGTAGAAACATTAAGGAAAGAGTAAAATAAACACATATATATCATTAATCACAAAAAGAGAGGAGAAATATAGTGTTAATCTATACAAGGGTTCCAAATAATCCTAGAATAAAGGGTTTAGCTACTCATAATCATCCACAAGCTACAAATATACAAAATAAGTGGACCCATTTCAGATTACAAGAGAGGAAAGGGAAGAGGAATAGAAAAACTGAAGAAAATGAGCTCCAAATGTCTTTAAAGCTTTAATCTCTTGATCCCAACTCTTCTAATACCCAAACCCTGGCACAACCAAGCTCCAAATATGTTTAAAAGTTTGAAGCATCTGTTCTGGGTTGAGCTCTCATCTTATATGTATCCTAGCCAACTAATTTCTAATAAATGAAATGTAGCGTTTTTTTGACAGTAGTGAAAGTTGCGAATGAAAGTCACGACTTTGGGACGACTTTGACAGTTTTGCATTGTTTTTACATCTAATGAGGATCACTCATTTTGCTCTTGATTTCTTCATCCAAAAGCCTTCTAAGAACATCCACAAAGCTCCAGAAATGCTTCTAATAAAAACTTCAATCAAAATAACATGAAATTAGGCTAAAAATATCAAATTAAAGCTAAGAACGCAATCCCAAAACAAAATGCACATTTTTCTAAATTAGGCAATAAAAACATATACAATTGAACCAAAATAGATTAGAATCTAAGGAAAATGTGATGAAATAACATGAACTTCTAGAGTTTAACACACCCCCAAGCTTAGATTTTTACTCGTCCTCAAGTAAAACAAGTAATAAAACAACTAGATTGATCAATTATTCATCTACTAAGCATACATGAAAATATTCTCACTAGTTGCCCCAAATATATATTAAAGAGGATAGCAGTGAAATATAAAGGAATGCCCAATTTACAAATTAAGATCATGCTTTCCAATAATTTAGAAATGTGTGTATGTGAGACCAGAGAATGATTTTTCTACAACTATCAAGTCAAAATGTAACAACTCAATATGCATGAAACAAGCTCAATATCAAGACTTCATATGCCTAAACTCTTCTTCTCTCTCTACTAAAAGATCACTTTACATAATTCAAAATCAATGAGACTTTGTAAGCTTGTGGCGTGGCCGAAGGTTTTGGGCTAATTGAAATGAAAGGATAAATGGAATCCAAAGAACTTGAGATAAATGACAATAAAAATCCAACCATTCCATCCTTGCTAGCCAAATACTTTTCCCCAAACTTATCTCAAATACCATTCCTTGTACTCCAAATTTATTGATATTGAAACTCTTTTTTTTGTATATTTCTATTTATTTTTTTCTTTATACTTTTTTTTCTTTCAGGAGCACAATTAGTAAAATTCCGAACTTCATTTCCATTCCTCACACCCAAATTTACAACAACAACACCTCCTTGAATAACTAAACCAATCTTCCCTACTAGCACACAATATTTTTTTTTTATTTTATCACTTATCTCAAGAGTAAGATAGTTCATGGTTTTTCAAGTTGTAGAGGCTAGGGTCAAATGTAGGTTTCAAAAAGAAAATACATAAGATTTTTAATTTCAGGCTCAAAAAGGGGTTCAAGTAGAAATGATGCAATAGGTGGGCTTGAAAGGCTCAAACGCAATTGAAAGAATGCACAAATCATATTTTAATATCATGCGAAGTGATTAAAATTTCTCAAGAGATTTCAAGATAGGTTCTAGAGTTTCTCAATTGAGAAAGAAAATGCACAACAACTTGCCACAAAATTTCCTAACAGAGGCATTCAAATCATTGTCTGATTCAAAAGTGTAAAAAAAAATTTCACAAATTACTAGAAAGCAAGCCTTAACTCTGCAAATCAAGCATGCCAAAATATTGCTCACAACTTCCTATAAAACAAACAATTTAAGCAACGTTCTATCATTGGATCACACATTCTATTCAACAAATAATTTCTCAATCTAGCTCAAATTTCAGAAGAGAGGAACAGTAAATAGCTAATTTTCAAAATTGAAATTCATGTCAAGTCAACCAAAATAATACTCTTACCTCCAAACTTAAATTGAACAATATCCATACTGTCAAAAGGGTAAAATGAGGGCCCTCTCTCATGCAACTTAACAACAAAAAGAAAGGTGCATGAGAGGCACAAAAAAAATTAGAAACCTGTAACAGTATAATTGAGATATATCTATAGGCAGTCCAAAAATACAACTAACTACACCAGCCTGCACAAGTTATCATAGAATAATTAGTTGCAAGAGATTAGTCGAGGTATCACATATTAGCTATAAAAAGATCAAAGTTAGCCCTACACAAAAGATATCAGAAGATCATTGCTAATCATATTTACCCAAAAAGAACTAATCAACAGCTAATTAGAATTAAAAATAGAAATAAAAGGCAATAAAGTAAAGAAGGGTGAAGTTAGTTAGCGTGAGTGTTTAAGTCTTGGCCAACATTAGTATTGGCCTCCTCTTCTTCCTCTGGCAAGTCCATCTAAAATCTTTGATGCAAGAATAACTTAATGTGGTAGAGCCTGAAGTCAGTTTGATCCAGCTAGCTCTGGAGGCCCTCATGCATATTCTGGATGAATGCTATGAGGTTGCTTAGTGTAGGCTCAACATGAGGTGGATCAATATGCCTCCTACGTTCCACAGCTGGCACCCCTCTTGGTCCCTCAGCACATTGAATTTCTCTATAATTGAACTTTAGCAAAGGAGGGAACATGAGATCCTTTGGAAAAGTGGGAACATTCTTCTTTAAGCACACTTGAGTAATCAAGTATGGGAACCCAAATGCCTGCTTGCAATATCTACTTCTAGGCAACTTCTACATATACTCAAACATGATTTTTGAAAAGTCAACAGGTTACCTCATCATTAAGGTATATAAAAGGGCAGCTTGATCAACAGTCACATCGCTCATATGGGTCACTGGGATCACATTAGATGCTAAGAAGTGCCACCATATACGAGTTGTCCTATTCAAATTACAGCGCAAAATACTCTTGGGATTGCCATGGGTGTCATGTTGCCAAATATTTTTATCAGGAAGGCATAGCATTCGGACTACATCATCAAATGGCAATTGAGTTCTATCATTCTTGTAAACGATATATTAGCACTCTTCTATGGGAGAAATGTTGCATACCTTTTGAAATGTGTCCTCAGTGATCTTTACCTATTTGCCCCGTACCTTACATCGCAAGGTATCCTTGCAAGCAGCGTAGGCATAGTAAGCTTCCATAAGCAGCTGAGAGGCATGGCTCTGTTCACGGATGAGGCTAGTGGCATGATATACATCATGCAAATCATTGTAAAATTACTCAGACCATCTCAAAGGGAAGGGTCTTTCTTGAACTATTTTTCTTTCCTTCAAATTTTGCTCAAAATAATCTTGAATCACAGCAGTGGCAAATCGGGTTTTATCCCATCCCAATCACTTAAAACTTTCACCAACTTCAGTGACCTTAGCCTTTTTTGAAAGTGGGATACTTTTCTTACCCATTGCCTACATAATTTCCCATAACACACCAAACTGAGACCACATATAGCAAAAATAAAAATAATTCTTAAATCAAAATTATAAGAGCACCAACATAATGAAAAATTGTGCTACCAATAGCCAGAAAATTCCCCAAGCAATATTCAATGAATGAGCTCTTTTTGATTTATTCAAAACATCCAGCAGGGCAATTTCAATCAATTCCAATTAAAATTTCTGATGTAACAAGTAGGGTGTCACAAGCTCAAACACTTGGTCAAAACCATGGAATTCCAGAATTAATATGTGAACATCAGAACAAGGATTTAGCTACCTAAAATTGGTAGATCAATCCTGGGTTCCAACATTAAATGGGAAAAATTCAAAAATGTAGCCTGAAGCAATCATTAACAAACACATGTATTTGCAGCATCATCTCCAAATGTTCTCGAATAAAATCCATCAGCCAGCCATTATGAAATATGAAAAATTGTGTTTAGGCCACAAATTCACATATCAAGTTCTCAGAATAACTGACCCACAGAACCATGATTATCATTAAAGTTTGCACTTTTCTCTGTAAAAATGAGCCACTAATGATTAATATTCTCAATGCAACTGCCAATATAGAGCCTAAGCTCTAAAATTAGAGGTCAAAATTATTATTTTTTTTATCAAAATCAGAAATGAAGCAAGAAAATTAGTCAGTATAAATCAACCTCAAAATAGCATTGCATTTTCACACATTTACAAACAAATCATAGAGTATAATGATTTCTAAGCTACCATAAGAACAAATGCCTCATGGAACCAAGAGCAGAAGGATTAGAGCAGAACAAGCTTTAAAATTTCATACTATAGTCGTGATACCATGTGCTGGGCTCTTAGAATGCGTTGAAGAAATATAGCTTAGCTTGGAAACTGAGCGTACGGCTTGAATCAAAAGCTCAAAAGAGCTAGACCCAGCAGAGAGGGAGAGGAATGCGACTGTGTTTAGATCTAAAGCAGGGGTTGAAGCTTAAGAAGGGAAAAGTATCAACTATAGTAGCTTGAGCTGACAACCAAGATAAGGAATGCGACGATGTAACAGTGATTGAGGCTACTTAGGGTCATCGGCGTTTAGATCTGGAGCAATGATTGAAGCTTGGGAAGGAGAAATAGGGACGAATGGTGAAGAAACAGCCTCAAGCTTCCACGAATAGCTATGGCGGAGAGGGAGTTACAGTAGCAGATAGGCATGGAAGCTATAGTGAATAGTATGGGTGAGCTACAGTGGTGAAGGCTTGGGCGAATGGTGAAGAAGAAGTAGAAGAAGCAGACGATGGTTGTGGAGAACAAAGCTAGGAGATGAGAAAGGAAATGCTATGGCTGTCGATGGAACTGAATCGATAAGGTGACAGTGAAGGCGAAAAGAGATGAGAGACAGCACCATGACGGCGGTGGAGGGAGATGAGAGACTGAAAGAGATAGGGAGCATGCAAGGAAGCTATTTGAGTGATTTTTTTTAAGCGAGCTGCAGAACTATAATGGAAAGATAGGAAATTTTTTTTAAATATTATATCTATATAAAATATATATTATTTTTAAATACTGTAAAACATAACACATAAGGGAAAGAAAAGAAAAGGACAGAAAAGAAAAAATATTATTAATATTATATATATTATATTTTTTAAAAAAAAGAAAATTCAAATTTTTTTTTAAACAGGTCCAGAAGAGATGAAAGTCGTGACTTTGAATTTAAGCCTAAAATGAAAGTCATGACTTTGACCTTCTCTGGAATCTCAAAGTCATGAGCCCAAAGTCATGACTTTTATCAGAACTTTCTTGACAGCAAAATTCTATAGCACTCTGTTTTCAAAAATCTAATTTGAAACCTCTTCCAAGCACTATGTTCACTCCAAAATCAATCTCTAACCATCATTCATCAATCATACACAATTTCCTTCAATTTAAATGTAATCAACCCTCAAAAAGAATCATTTTTCATGGGAATCAAACCATAAAAAATGCATTTACTTTAATAAGCTCAAAATAATTGCCAAGACAAGTTTATAAGCATAAACACAACTTAAATAGCTTGACTTCCCTGAAATTTTCCTTCTTTTTGTGCTCTTTTGTTCTTTGGCCATATTTCTTGCTTCTCCAAAAGCTTATACTTCCTCATATCTTCTTGTTAACCTATAAAAAAGACAAGATCACACATAACTTTACCAAAATAACTAAACTATAAAAAAAATTAAAAGATAAGGTTTAAAACTTAGGTTGCCTCCCAAGTAGTGCTTGTTTTATAGTCATTCAGCCCGACTCTTCTCTTCTTCAAGAGGCATCAGGTAAGGGCAAGGTGATTGCTCCATGATCTACCTCACCACCCCAGTAATGCTTTACTCATTGCCCATTGACTTTAAATCTTTTTCCTTCCCTGCTCTCTGGCTCAATAGCACCATGAGGGAATGCTTGGACCATATTGAACGGTCTTGACCATCGAGACTTTAGCTTGCCAGGAAATAATCTCAATCTAGAGTTGTACAAGAGTACTTTTTGGCCTAGCTCAAATGCTTTGCATAAATTTTCTTGTCATGCCATCTCTTTGTCTTCTCCTTGTATTGCCTAGCATTCTCATAGACATTGAATTGAAATTCATCAAGTTCATTCAGTTGGAGAAGTCTCTTTTCACCCACAGCTTTAAAATCAAAGTTGAGCTTTTGGATAGCCCAATAAACACCATGTTCTAGCTCTACGGGTAGATGACATGCTTTTTCAAATACTAACCTGTATGGAGACATGATGATAGGAGTTTTATAAGCCGTTCGATAAGCCCACAATGTATCATCAAGTTTGGTGAACCAATCTTTTCTTGCCACTCCTACCATCTTCTCAAGTATCTTCTTAATTTTTCGATTAAAAATCTCAGCTTGCCCATTAGTTTGAGGATGGTAGGCAAGTGCAATCTTGTGCTTGACATCATATTTCTTCAAGAGAGATTGAAATTGATTGTTGGAAAAGTGAGTTCCACCATCACTCACAATGGCTCTTGGTGCTCCAAAGCGGGTGAAAATATGCTTCTTCAAGAACTTGAGCACTACTTTAGCATCATTAGTGGGAAATGCCGCCGCTTCAACCTATTTTGAGATATAGTCTACAACAATAAGGATATATTGATTATTGAAAGACATGGGAAATAGTCTCATGAAGTCTATGCCCCACACATCAAACAATTCTACTTCAAGCATGTTGTTGAGTGGCATTTCGTTCCTTCTAAAGATGTTACCCATCCTTTAGCACCTATCACATTTTAAAACAAAGTCATATGCATCCTTGAATAAAGAGGGCTAATAGAAACTACTTTACAAGATTTTAGATGTTGTCTTGTCACCCCCAAAGTGGCCTCCATAGTCAGAAGAATGGTAACATCTTAGAATTTCTTGTTGCTCACACTCTGGAACACACTTTCTAATCATTTGATTGGCATATTGGCGAAACAGATAGGGTTCTTCCCAAAAATACAACTTAGAATCATGGAGAAAACTTTTGTTTTGATGAAACTTCAAATCAAAGGGCAAGATGCCACAAATAAGATAGTTGACAGTGTCTGCATACTACAGTGTTTAATATTGTCAACCTTAAAGAGTTGCTCATCAGGAAAAGCTTCATCAATAACAACATTAGATTTAAGTTGAGCATTAGTACTCAACTTAGAAAGATGGTCCACCATTTGATTCTCAGTACCCTTCCTATCAATAATCTCCAAGTCAAATTCTTGTAGAAGTAGTGCCCATCGAATTAACCTTGCTTTAGACTCCTTCTTGCTAAATAGGTACTTCAAAGCTGAATGGTCGGTGTAAACTATCACCTTAGTACCCACAAGGTATGTTTTAAACTTGGTAAAAGCAAACACCACTGCAAGAAGCTCTTTCTCAGTCGTGGTGTAGTTTTCTTGAGCATCATCAAGTGTTCTGCTAGCATGGTAAATTGGGTGAAGCACTTTTTCTTTCTTTTGGTTGAGCATAGCACCCACTGCAAAGTCATTAGCATCACACATCACAATGAAAGGCAAACTCCAATCAGGAGCCATCATGATAGGCGTAGATACAAGTCTTTTCTTCAACTCTTCAAATGCTTTCAAGCATGAATCATTAAATTTAAATTCAACATCTTTCTCAAGAAGAGTGCAAAGAGGCTTGACTATTTTAGAGAAGTCTTTAATGAAGCGGCAATAAAATCCCGCATGGCCAAGAAAACTTCTCGCACCCTTAATATTAGTAGGTGAGGGAAGTTGCTCAATCACTGAAATTTTGGCTCTATCTACCTCCAAGCCATTTTTGGAGATTCTATGGCCAAGAAATATGCCTTCTTTAACCATGAAGTGGCATTTTTTCCAATTCAAGACCAAGTTGATCTCTTCACATCTTTTCAACACGTTGGCCAAGTTGATCAAGCACTCCTCATATGAATCTCCAAAAACCGTGAAGTCATCCATGAAGACTTTCATAGTTTGCTCAATCATATCAGAGAAATTGCTATCATACACCTCTGAAAAGTGGCCGGTGCATTGCATAACCCCAAAGGCATGCGCTTGAAAGCAAAAGTTCCATAAGGACAAGTGAATGTCATTTTTCTTGATCCTCTGGAGCTATAACAATTTGGTTATAGCCCGAATACCCATCAAGAAAGCAAAAGAATTCTCTTCCAGGTAATTTGTCAAGCATTTGATCAATAAAGGGAAAAGGAAATTGATCTTTCATAATAGCTGCATTTAGCTTTCAGTAATCCATACATACTCTCCATCCAGTAACAATGTGGGTAAGAATTAGCTCATTATGGGTGTTAGCCACTACAATCATGCCTCCTTTTTTTTGGAACGCATTGAACTAGGCTCACCCAAGAGCTGTCAGAGATAGGATAGACAATACCCGCCTCAAGCCATTTTAAGATCTTCTTTTTCACAACTTCCTTCATAATAGGATTCAACCTTCTTTGATATTCCACAGAAGTTTTATGATTGTCTTCAAGGAAAATCTTATGCATGCAAATTGAAGGGCTAATACCCTTGATGTCGGCAATAGTTCACCCAATAGCTCTCTTGTGAGCTTTCAATACTTCCACAAGTTGCTCTTCGTGTTGTTCATTCAAGTCTGCAGCAATAATCACTGGCAAAGTGTTGTTGGCTTCTAAATAGACATACCGAAGATGAGAAGGTAACGTCTTTAACTCAAGAGATGGTGGCTCTTTAATAGAGGATTTCAAAAATGGTCTACCAAGAGAAGATAAATCTAGAGATTCAAATTGGACACGGTTCTAGGATAAACCGGTGATGCATTCATAATAGCCATACACTCTTCTCCATCTTGAGTCTTTAATTGAGCTCCTAGCAACAACGCTTCCAAAAAATCATTAGGAATTGCCTCATTGAATTCTTTTGTGCAACTTGATCAAGCATATCAACAAAGAAGCATTGTTCAAGATCATTGGAAGATTTCATCAACTTGTGCATGTTAAAAGTGACTTGCTCATCATCCACCCTTACAGTAAGCTCACCTTTTTCAACATCAATCAAGGTTCTAGCGGTTGCCACGAATGGTCTTCCTAAGATAATAGGAATATCATGATTCGCCTCACAATCAAGGATAATGAAATCAACCGAAAAAATGAATTTATCCACTTTTACAAGAACATCTTCAATAACACCATGTAGATAAGCCAAGCTTCTATCCGCTAATTGCAAAGTCACGGTTGTTGGTCTAGCTTCACCCAACTCCAATTTATTGAAAATAGAGAGAGGTATAAGATTGATACTGGCACCAAGATTACATAATGCCTTACCTAAAAATTTATTTTCAATGTGACACGGAATTGAGAAGCTACCGAGATCCTTCAACTTTTGAGGTAGTTGCTTAATGATATTCGTATAACTCTTGGTTAGAGCAACCATCTCAAACTCATTGAACTTTCTCTTTTTAGAGAGCACATCTTTCATGAACTTAGCATATTTGGGCGTTTGCTCCAAAGCTTCCACAAAAAGAATGTTGATATGCAAGTGCTTGAACATATCAAGAAACTTTTTGAATTAGCCATCTTCTTGTTGCTTTCTAAGCCTTCAAGGAAAAGGTGGTGGAGGCACATATTTTGGCTTGGCCTCTTGTTGCTTTTTCTCATCACCAACCTTTTGGCTTAATCTTCATTCTTTTTCTCTTTTTGATTATTCTTCGAGTTGTCACACTCTTCAACCACAATTTCTTCATTAATCACTTTATTATCAATAACCACCTTAGTAGTACCATTACTTACACCACTTGCAAGTGGCATAAGAATTTCGGATAATTGCATCTCACATCTCAAAGTGATTGTTTTACACTCCTCCTTACCATCCCTTTTAGGATTTAGAATTGTGTCATTAAGGAGGTTGCTTCTTGACATGGCATTCATTTGTGAAGCCCATTGCCCCATTTGCACTTCAAGATTCTTAATTGCGGTATCATGAAGAGTAAGAGTTGCCTTAGTTTCAACTCTTGCAGACTCTTAATTATTCAAGATTTGTGCTAACATCTTTTCCATTCTAGAATCCTCTTCCTTAACCGGCGTTGGCTTTGGTGGAGCTTGAAAACCCAGAGGGTGAATTAGCTTAACATTGGAAGATGAAGGTTGATTTGAAGAATTCCTTTGAATACATGAAAAATTAGGATGATTCCTCTATCCTAAGTTGTATGTTTAAGAGTAAGGGTTATTGTAAGAGTTTTGAAACTTGCCCATATAGTTGACAGACTCAGTGGTTATATAAAGAGGACATTGATCGAGCATATGAATATCATTGCATTGATTGCACACAGTTGGAATGGCTTGGATAGCATGCACATTATGAGAATTTCTCCTTTGCATTTGAGATTCCAACACATCAAAATGCTTGTTCATTGCATTCAAGATGGATACAATTTGGGAAGAAGAATCATCTTTAGCACTAGTCACCATTGATGTATTCCTTCTATCCGTGTTTTGAGTGTTGTTCGCAAACAATTGATCTAAGAGGTGAAAAATTTTATTAACGGGCACATTTTAATATCCCCCATTTGTGATAGAATCAACCATGGTCTTAGAAGATGGATTCAAACGATTACAGAAAATCTGAATCATTACCTATTTGTCCACCTCATATTAAGGCATTTCTTCATCAACATCTTATATCTCTCCCAAGTTACATAGAGATGCTCATCTGGATATTTCTTAAAGCTAAGAAAGTCATCTCTTGCTTCTACCGTTTTATCATCAGAGAAGAATCGAGCTCTAAACTTGTTCTCATAATCCTCCTATGAATCAATAAACCTTCGGAAGATTATTAAACCATTCTTTAGCCTTGTCTTGTAGAGTAATTGGAAATAACTGCAAGCGTAAGACATTATTAGGCACCCTGTTTTGTCTGAAAGAATCACATACTTCCACAAAAGACATCAAATGCTTGTTAGTATCTTCATTGAATAGACCATGAAACACAGCATTCATTTGAAGCATTATGATCATGACAAGCTTGATCTCAAAAGTATGTGCTTAAAACTCCGGCATTTGAATACAAGATTGAGTACCCCTCAGATTCTGATTAGCAAAGTCATTGACTGAGGCGGTGTCATACTAATCTTCTGCCATATTTCCCGATTGAGTTTCAGGAGTTCTTTCAGAATTAGGAGACTTGGCTTCTTCAAAGATTGTCAATCCTTCAAGTATTACTTCCAATTCTTCTGGGCCTATGGCTTGCATATGCCAAATGGGTACCTGAAGAAGAAACAACTCAAGAAGTATCAAACTAAAACAAAAGCACTAAACAAAGACAAAATAAAAAATCTAGAACTAATATCTACAAAGCTCAAGCGAAATCTAATATCACTAGTCTAAGGTTGATCAAATATTTTCAAAAGCAAATTCCCGACAACGGCACCAAAAACTTATTGCTCACCACAAGTGCACGGGTTGTAATAAATAATATAAAATGAGTAGAGTATCGTTCCCTCGAGGATTTGTTTAAAAAAACTATAATCAAATAAAAGACTAAGTAAATTTGATCAAGTTGAGCTACACATAGTTAGGTGAAATAATTTTGCAAAATGAAAACTAACACTAGAAAATAAAGAAAAGTAAATGATTCACAAACTTCAAACACAATTTAGAATTTAAGATTATTTATCCCTCTTGCATTTTATAACATCAAAATTACCTCCTCTCATAAATGCTTTTAATGAAAATAAATGCTAACTTAGGGTTCTAAAAATACTTGGGCAAGCTCTCTCAAGTCATGAACAAGTATTTAGTTAAATTAATTGCTCCATCTCTTGTTACAATTAAAACTCAATTTTGAATACCAACCCTAATGTGGCTATGCAAGGCTAGCAAGTATATCTCTATCTTACTAGCAAACCATCCATTCAACATGCAAATATCAAGGTTTTACACAATTTTACTCAAATTCTACCCTCAACCTAGCCCTCTCAAGCATCAATTAAGCGAACCCAACATCTAAATGGTGGCAATCAAGTAGAAGCATTAAAAAAAGAGTAAAATAAACACTATATATCATTAATCACAAAAAGAGAGGAGAAATATAGTATTAATCCATACAAGGGTTTCAAATAATCCTAGAACAAAAAGGTTTAGCTACTCATAATCATCCACAAGCTACAAATATACAAAATAAGTGAACCCATTTTAGATTACAAGAGAGGAAAGAGAAAAGGAATAGAAAAACCGAAGAAAATAAGCTCCAAATATCTTCAAAGCTTCAATCTCTTGATCCCAACTCTTCCAATGCTCAAACCCTGGCACAACCAAGCTCCAAATATGTTTAAAGTTTAAAGAATCTGTTCTGGGTCGAGCTCTCATCTTATATGTATTCTAGCCAACTAATTTCTAATAAATGAAACGCAGCGTTTTTCTGACAGCGGCGAAAGTTGCGAATGAAAGTCACGACTTTGGGATGACTTTGACAGTTTTGTACTATTTTTTACAACTAATAAGGATCACTCATTTTTCTCTTAATTTCTTCATTCAAAAGCCTTCCAAGAACATCCACAAAGCTCCAGAAATGCTTCTAATAAAAACTTTCAATCAAAATAACATGAAATTAGGCTAAAAAAGTAAATTAAAGCCAAGAACACAAGCCCAAAATAAAATGTACATTTTTTTAAATTGGACAATAAAAACATATACAATTGAATCAAATGGATTAGAATCTAAAAAAATGTGATGAAAAAATATGAACTTCTAGAGGTTAACACTAACCAACGAGGCATGAAGCCACGAAATCAACGTAGGATTAAACGAAACTAGTCATTAACCATGACATGCCAAGGACTAACGAAACTATCGTTAGTACCAGTGTTTGGTATAAAACCCTTCCATATCCATTTTTAACATGTGAGAAATTAGCACTATTAAAATATAATTTTTAATTTTTGAAATCAAACTCGCATGAATAGTTCTTAGCATCAAAACTTGCCAGGATAAATTTCATATCCAATGCTCAAACTTGCATTTATTAAAAAATAAAAATGGTCAATGTTAGTGAAAAATTATTTTTATCAATCTTGAAAATATATTTCAGAAGAGCAAAACATTGCATATCCATAAGAGAAATATTCTTCACCATTGTCTTATAACTAAGAATGAAGAAATTTAATTAAATAAGTAATCCCTAATCAACTTCCTTATCATTAGAGTAATCTATATAAAATATAAAATTTCAATAAGAAAATAGTTGAAAATTTAGTTGAAATGATATCCACTTACCTAAAGTTTCTCAGTGTACAATGTTCTCCTCTTACCACATTAATCGATTTTTCCTCCTTCCAACTTCCTATAGATATATTAAAGTCTTAATAACTTCTAACCATACTCAAAAACTCTCTTCCAACATTAATACCTCCTTTCTCTATATATACAATGATAATAAATTTAAAATTTTAAAACCTAGATTTCCGAGATTTACACACAAGTTCCCCATAGGCATAACTAATTTTCAATCTATTCAAAAGAACTTGTATTATTGAAACCTCTTATCATATAATTTATCAAAAAAAACTAATTTTAAAATTAAATTTCCTTTGCAACGTTCAAATTAATTCATAAATCAATAACACATACTTAAGTATATTTCTCATAAGAACCAATAAAATTTCAAAATGCAAATAAAATCAAGCAAAACACTTCCATTAAACATTTTATCGAACATCTTATAGGTATAATCATTAAATTTATATTATTCGTTTCCTTATATTATTCGTTTCCTTTTTTAATTTCACCTCTCTAAAATTTTATGATATCAATATTATAATCAATAATCTAATTAGTTTTCAATTAAAGCTCCAGCCTACAGCATCATCGTCATCTTCTTTTCTTCATATTTTGTTTTGCCAAATTTCATTTCCAGACAACAATCAGTTCAATTAAAGAAACAATACTATTCTTCCTCCATCATACATGATCAATATCTTAATTAAAAGAAAGAAAATTCCAGATTTCAACAACCCACACAATCACACGAACAGAGACTAAACGATGAAAGGAAGAGAGTTGAGGTTTACTCACCGGCAGAGCAAATGAGGCTGGACTAAGGAGAGGGATAAATCAATGTTTAAGTAGTCCAAACTCACAATGAGCTCACACACACAATCCAGTGCCAGGTAGAAAAAGGGAGATATCGAGGCTCTCACCAGCCACACATGCAAGTTGTGGATGCAAAACAGGGGAGAATAATCGGGTCTTAGTTCAGAAGATTAAAGACTGAGCAACGGTGAAGCATGCCTAAGCACTTGTCGGCAGTGGTCTGAACCACGATCAAAGGTTGGAGAGGACACAGAAGAGTTTCGATCTCGGACCCTTTCTGCAGCTCAAAACAAGTTCAAAGAAAGAGGAAAAGGAGAAATTGTGGTTTGAAGCCCATGTAGCAGTGGCTGGAATTCCTCCTCTACAGACACGTCGACAGCACTTGGAGATGGTGGGGGAGGAAGGAGAAGACGGGAGAAAATGGGTTGAGTTCTAGACTTCTCTACTTCCAGAACATGATCAGGAAAAAGAAGAGAATAGAAAAAAAAATACCTGAGCACTCTCTCTCTCTTCTGCACACACAGCACCAACTGAGAAGGAGCGAGTCAAATAAAAAGCTGATGGAGAAAATTATAAAACAAGAACCAATACTAGCTAGGAAAATGTTAAAAGAAGGACCTGTCAAATTTTTATTATTATAATATTTTTAAAATAAAATGTAAGAACTCTTTTAATACTTTTCTATATAAATAAAAATAAACTAATATTTGATTAAAATAAAGTTTAAATTTTAAACTTTCATATATATATATAATTAATATAAATCATTACTCTTTATTTATTAAAAAAATTATAATAAATAAAGAAATAAATATTAATTAAAAGAAAATTTTATTTAATTAAAAATTTAGAATCATTACCCTAAAAGAAAGAGGAAGTCGATGCGCCAAACAACATGAACGGAGGTGGGAGGTTTCAGCGCACCTATAGTCACCGGTGACAGCATCGAGGATGAACGATTAAGGGAGAATGAAGGGGAAAATGGGAGATGAAACTTCTGGATCCCAAATCTCTTTCTCTGCAGATGGAAAACACGCACAAGCCGAACAGAATAAAAGGAGAGAGAGAGAAAAAATCTATTGGATTTATTATTATTTTATCTGGTAATGGGCATTTATGTAATTTCACAATGCTACAATAAAATAAAATATCTGCTTGACACCCTAGATTTGAGCTCAAAACTGACAACTAAAAACTCAAAACAAATTCTACTAAGTTACTAGTTCACGTTGTTGTAACCATCCAAAATTTTAATTAAAAAAGTGAAAATATTTTATCCTTAATTTATAATTTATTAATTTTTTTAGGCTATTACAAATCAAACGTCAATTTAAATCAATAATGACTAGTAAATTTTATCCATAATATAATTATGAAATTACACAAATGCTATCTATCATCTAATTGTTTAAAAATACGTATAAATCATAAAATATGAAACGTTTGCATTAATAATGAAATTCAATTAAATACATTTAGAAACTTAATAAATGAATAACAAATTTTACTTTAATTTAGGAGAATTTATCAGAATGAATAATAACGTGGACACACAATCCATAAAAATAAATAATCAATTAAATGCAACTTAAGGCCGCGAAATAATCAAGTGTGGTTAGAAGCCATGAAACAAGCATGGGATAGGCCACGAAATAATCTAGCGTGAGAACAATGCTCACAAATATCCATCCCTTCGTTCCACGTGTGTTAACCCGCACACGGAGCTAGCACTTCCTACAAACATCCTGCTAATTAGGTGAACCATGGCACACTAAGGGCTAATGAAATTGTCATTAACATTCCAACATTCTGAACTCAATCCCCTTTAGTAAAAATCAAGCATGCATGGAGTAAGAAAATAGATTCAAAATCTTCTCTAACAAGTAACATCCACTATCGTTTTTCTATTGTCTGAATGTATTACTAATTTTTCCATACACAAGTTATTGCAATAAAATTTATATCAACGTAGGGATTAAATAATAAGCTGTTTGTGAGAAATACTAAGTTGTCATATATTTGCTTCAATCATTGCTTGTTAACACTATAAATCTTTAGTAAGATTGACATGTGTTCATAAACAAAACAATTATTAGAAAGAATAAGATTAACAAGAATATTTGTAAAATTTTATAAAGAAATATAATTTTTTAAATAATTGAATTTTATAAACATGTTACCAGAAGTTGATTTGGATACCCACTCACTTGAAGGTTTCAAAAACCTTATATTTAGGCTTCCTCAATTTTTTACTTACTCCAATGTTGCTCCAAATTAATCTATCATGTAAACCAACATTTTATGTCATTATGAATTTTTTTTTCTATAATAATCATTCTAAATTAATATTTAAGCTCTTCAATAACCCTTTTAAATTTCTTGTTAACCCCTTAACTCTTATCGAACCAGCCAATAACTTTTATCAAGTAATTTAAGAATACTTGGCAATATTTCATTTTAACCACCAACATAACTCTTATTCTAAACTTAACAAAATCGTAATTACTCTTTCATCTAATAATTCCTCTCTAGGTATTGCATAATTCCAATAAGTAGATCAAGTTACACATTACATGAAGACATATAATTTCTCAATTTGCCTGTATAATTCTTCTAGGTCCTACTATAAAATTTAATAATTTTATTTTCATCAATTTCTTCTTTCAATCATCCCTACAAGTGTTATAAAAACATTTATAATTAACTAAACTATATGACAAGCATCCAAGAAAGTGTCAATAATTTCCAATGTCTAGTTTTTACCAAATTTTTTTCAGCCTGGCATACTAAAATAATAGTATCCAATCGTATCCAATCTTTACCAACACAACACCTTAGCCTTACTACATATTGAAAACAGAGCACCACCTTCGGCAGTGGAGGAAAGAGAATGAATCACGTTGCTAATGCAATTGAAGGAATAGAAGGAAAAATCAGTGTTTTACCTCTACCAAAGAGCGCCTATAACTGCCATGCACAGAACTCACGGACCACCCAAAGACTAATCTAAGCGCCTCCACCCAGCTCTCCAAAAGGAGAAGAGACGGAGCAGAAACCATAGACCAGAAAATAGGAAGAAAGATCTTAAGCTTTCATTACACAAGGACGTTCAGCAGGTGAGGAATAAGAAAAACGAAGTCTAGTTGCCCACTTACCGCCAATAGCCACCACATTACCGAGAAAACCCACAAAAAAACTTTAATCTCCTTCCTCACCGTGACAGACGAACTAGAACAGAAAAAAAAAAAAAGGTGGCAACGACTACACAGACCGATGGCAAGAAAAGCAGTAGAGTATTATGCACCTCACGATGACACAGAACAGCAGCGATAGTAGGGAAAGAGAATCTGCAACTCAGCTCCCACAGTGGCTGGCAACGAGAACAACGAGGACGATAATAATTGAAGCAACAGCATCAACAAACATGCTCAGTCGACAGCGAGGTAAAGATATTGATAAGAGCTAGACAAAAGAACCGACTATAAAGATTAGAGAAGTGTATAAGGGCAGTGGAAAAAGAAAGTGCGATGCTGTATTTTTCCTTCATTCCAGCGAAGAGAAAATCTAATATAGGGATTTTTTTTTTTGGAAAAATTACAAGAAAGAACACGGAAAAAATCAGGAGAAAGGGTACATAAAATTTCCAAAATAGCACAGAATTTTTATATAATTTAAAACTAAACTTTTGCTCAAAAAATTTAGACTCCAGATCTTTGTGAAAATTTTTAACATATTTTCTTATAAACTGGCCCTTTCTAATTGCTGTAAAATTTATTTAAATAAAATATTTATTAGGAAAAAAATTTGTTCAATTTAAAATTTATGGTCACTATAATTGATCTTTCCCATCTTACACCAATTCAAAAAATTATTTGGTCTCTTCATTCATCCTCTAATTTTGATTTTGTGATGAATCCTCAACTTGAATTGAAGTTTCATTTTCTTTTTGCACACCAAAAGCATCACAAACTAATTCATGTATATTATCACTAGCCTCATTGCCTTGTTCTCTATTTCTTACATTAACTGGACCATTAGAAGAAGATACTCTAAATTTGGGTTTTTCACCATGTAAAACCCAACATATATATATCTAGAATGGAATGGTTTAACAAATAAATGATTCTGAACCTCCTCTAAAACATTCCATTTTTAAAATTATACTTAGGGTAATGGCAAATTATTTTACCCTCAACACCACTATTTGCAAAAATAAAATTTAAAAATCCTTTCAAACTATTCATATATTCTCTTGTGTTGCAAAGGATAAATATCCAAGATTTATCCATTTTCTATATAAAATAAAAAATATTTACAATTTATTATATTTAAGCATAAAATTTCAACATATTTTTTATTATTTAAAACAATATAAACAGCTTAAATAAAAATCTCAACATGCATATCATAAATTTAAGCATAGCTTAACTTAAACATTAATGTAACATTTAAATTATTCTATATAGAAAATAAAAATTTGTAAAAAAAAAATTTAAGCCTAACAAAATACTACTACATAAATTCACTACAAAAAAATATATTTTTGGCGATAACAAAAAATTACTGCCAAAAGTCTAAAAGTTGCTATTAAAAGTTTTAGCATCGATTTTTTGCCGTTAAAAAGTTATCGTTATAATAATCATAGCTAATAATTTTTGGTGGTGACAAATATTGTCGTCGCTAATGGTTTTTGTTACTAAAAGTATTTTTTATGGCAATACATTAAAAAGACTTTCAGTGGCAATATTTGTTGCTGCCAAAACTTTTTTTTAAAAAATAATAATTTATTTTATGTCACATCACTTTGCCATATAATGCCACGTCATCTGTCATATATGTGACAAATAATGCCACATCACTTACCATCTTTTGCTAGTCGCAAGCTACGTGTTTGATAAATGATGCCACATCAGCCCACCACTTCATGCCATGTCACACGCCATATGTGCACCTCTCAAGCCACTTCATGTGTTAGACCATCATCTCGTGATAGTCACTTGCCACGTGTATGCCTCCTCAAGCCACCTCATGCGCCATATCACATATTTGTTATAAAATATGACAAAATTAAGATTTGAACCCTTGACCTCTCTCACCTCCAAACCTTAAGTCCTTCCTTCTTTGTTAGTTGAACTGAAATGCATTTATAATTATTACATGCGAAATTAAATATAAGTTATGTAACTGCATACACATATATCAAATAATATATTATTAAAAGATATACATATGTTATATTTTATTTTCAATTATTAATATGACAAAATGATTTATATGAATATTTAAATTATAATTTTAATAAAATATTATTTTTTACTAGTAAATTTTATTTTTGTTAGGAAAATGAATACTAATAAGTTTTACAATATATGATAATTATAAAAATCTCATATGTGATCAACCTAGTTAACATCTAATCATCCTGAATCTAATAGCAAGGTGGATTTGAATAGTTATTGATATTATTCTTACTAATAATTAGTTATAAAAATATTATTAGTAACTTCTTTTTTTATAATAATGGAAACTTAATATACTAGGAGGAATTACATGGAATCCTTGTCTAAAAGTCATTAGAGCTCATTAGAAGAAGTAGATATCATATGTATATTAAGCTAAGTATCAAGTGCGCAATATGCTAAGTAGTCTACATTATCATTTGCATCTCATGACATTTGTACGATTTTAATATCCCAATGCCATTTATGTATTTGTATATAAGTAATAATTTATGTATGACTTAACCTAGTTATAATTGAAAGTAATAATCCATCAAAATTTTAATTTATCATATTAAAATACTAGCTTAATAACATAATTCTTAAAAAAATATGACCTCTATAAGTCTAAAAAAATCATGAATAATACAAATTAGAAATAATTTAAAAAAATACGAGCTATATATGTCCAAAAAAGATTTTATTAATTTTAAATTTTTAAAAATTTATCAAAATTTTTTTAAGAAATCAAATTATAATTTTAAAAATTATTTCATATAATTTAAAATTATATTTAATTTTATAAAAAAATTTTGGTGGCAACAAATGTTATTGCCAAAAGTGAATGATATAAATTATTTTTAATTTTTAAATTATTTTTTATAAAAATATCTTTAATGGTGACAAATGTTACCACCAAAAGTGAATTATATAAATTATTTTTATAAAAATATTTTTTGTGGCGATAAATATTGATGCCAAAAGTGGATAATATAATTTTTTTTATAAAAATGCTTTTAGGGGTGACAAATGTTGTTGCCAAAAGTAAATTATATAAATTATTTTTAATTTTTAAATTTTTTTATAAAAGTATTTTTGGTGACGACAAAGTAGACTTTTAATGGCGATATTTAATTATCACAATCAAAAATATATTTTTGATGGTAACTTTTGGCGGTGATAATTAATTGCCGCCAAAAGTCCAATGACGATTTTTTTAATCACCACTAAATGTCACCGCCAAAAATTATTATTTTTATAGTAATTCATGTCATACTTCATCTTAAAAATTAAATATTTTATTTTTAATTTTAAATATTTCATTTTTAATTCATTTTATTCATAGATATCAAATGCATATTAAAAAAAAATTAATAAATGTCCCACATAAGATGTTATATAATTAAAAAATGAAGTATAACATGAAATAAAAAATAAATTACGTCAAGTGTGCAATGAAATGCCAAATTTAAAATGACTTAGAGAAATACCCTGAAAAAAAATAATAAAATAAATTAAATACAAAAACAAAAATAAAGTAAATGGAAAAAAATGGAAAAAATATAGAACATGCGTACCTAAAATTAACACAAACGTGTAGGTGAAAATTACATGTTGGAGAGGGGCTATGAATAGAATGACCATGAGCCACGATTTTGGCATCAGCCATGATTTTTTTAGAATCAGTGGCTAGGTTTCTGACAAAACCATGACGAGCCAATGTTTTGCCAAAAATCGTGGCTTGTGAACCACGGTTTGTCAGAAATTGTGGCTTCATTTTTGACAAAACCATTTTAGCCATGATTTTTGGGAAAACCGCTGCTTAATGAGCCACGGGCTTTAATTAATTTTTGAAGGAAAAAAATAATAGCGATGGATATTTTCGCAAAAGGTGGGTTCAACCACAGTTTAACAAAAATAGTGCCAATAATCTGTTACTATTGCAGTGTTTTTTATAGTGGTGCAGCAAAAAGGTAGAAAAATAAAACTCTTTTGACTTCATCAAATTCGATCTCCAGACCAAATAAAAGAAGCTAATGCACACTTTCACTAAACCAATAATCTTTATTATCATAAACATTAATAAAATACACTTCAAACAAATTATTATATATTTATTATTTATTTTATTTATCAAGGTTATTACAAATCTCATTACAAAAAAAAGGTATTTGTATGCTTTTATAAAATTGTGGAGTGAAACTATTAATAGTGTTGCTTTAGGTATTAAGAACTTTTAGGGTGAAAGTTTTAGGAAAGTAACCTATTTGAAATAAGTTGTAATAAGTGGGAGCGCATAACATCCTAACTAATTTATTCAAAAAAAATTATTTTTTTAAAATTTATATTTTTTTAGACTATTTTAATAACAACTTTATTAAGTATGGGATATTTTGTAATTTAAATTTCTTTATATTTTTAATTAATTAATTAATTAATTTTGTAAATGCAAGCAATTTACTTTTCTTAAAATTTTTATAAACAAACTACTTTTCATAAGTAATTTTTTTTTACGAGCTATGCAACTTTTATCTGTTTGATATTAACGTGATAGTTAAAATATGAAATCCGATTACATGTTATCTTTACATGAAGACTTTTTTTATTTGAATTATGCACTCATGTCATGTTAAATGACTAATTAATGCTTATTTTATTTATATTTTTTTTCTTTATTTCCTTTAATTTTAATATAACATGTTATTTATTGAAAAAGATATTTTTGACTTTAGATGGTATCAAATCTGTATTTTGAGGTGTTCATTAAGGATTTTTATTGCTGAATTAAAGTGGAAGGATTATTTCAATCAAAACTTAATTTGATATATATTTAAACTTTGTATTTTTGTTTAAGCTTGATCCTAAATGCTCCACGTAAACTATAGATAAGATCCTCATCTTTCTTTTAAAATTATATATTTGACTTGATATTATAAATTACTATTGTAAAAATTTCTGGAGGTTTTATTTTTAGAAGGGGTTTTGCTGAATTTCTTTGTAAGTTTATGATTTTTAGTTTCTATGGAAAGTATGGTAAGAATTTCTGATTATCCTATTAATGTATCCAAATTATTAATTTAAGAGCTTCTCTTGTCTAGGCTTAAGGGATATAAGATTTGTGTGCATATCTTGTGCCAGTCGCACCCAGTTTTTGGGCTGTGACGGAGACCCAAAAGAAGGACACTCAACGATAGCATTTTCTAGCTACTTCTATTCGGCTCTCAACCTTGGATCTCTCTTTTCCAACACAATTTGGGGTTATTTTGAGAACGAGGCTTTGTGGACTCCAGGGTTTTGGACTTCCGCAGGAGATTTTGGGCTTTAGCAGGATCTTCTGTTCTGGGCTTGATCTTGTAATTCCTTTGTGGCACTACGAGGTACGGGTACTTTAAACCGGGAGGGAATCCTCTTCCTGGATTTTGCCAAGGTTTTTAAAGTTGAAGAATATTCCAATGGAGGGAGAAAGATACTACACACTCAAGGATTTAGGTATGCAGAACTTATTATAGTTCCTCATCATGTTACGTTTATGAGAACGAGAAATTTATATTTATTTATGTACTAAGATATGCATGTTTGTTTGAGATATATAGAAATCTTTAAAACATATACGTGCGCGCCTTTTCTACTGTTTTTGTTGTTTGTCATACATTTTGTCTTGTTTTCTTCAAACAAGTTGGATTATTGGCCAAAAACGATGGAAGAATCACAGCTGAACATATTCTTCAACATCACACAATCATGAATCATGTGACTAATAAACTGTGGCAGATTCGAGGGACTACAAAGAAATATATTTGGTCTTCAATTTGCTGCATTAAAGGCCCACATGGTGTTAGTGTACATGTTGAGGGTGTAAATGAAGCCCTAATAATTCATATTCAAGCTCAAATGCATGCCTTTACATCCCGTGAAAGTTTGAGCATGTGTGTAATAACTTAAAGTTTTAAGAAAAATAAAATAAAGTAATAATAATTAAATTAATTAAATTAAAATGTATGGTGAGGTTTTTAAATGTATTTTTATTAATTTTTGTGACGTTACAAGAGGTATATGTTGTCCTTGGGATTTAGATTTTTTAGTTGACTCATTGTTAGTTGAAATCATATCCACGGATTTGATACTATATTTGCTGGTACTGCTTAGTTAACTTTTAGAAAATTATTGCAGGGTGCGTGTTCATATATTCTTTATGTTTTCTGCCGATTTTATGTGGCTGTGACATGTATTTGACTATGATCTTCTAGCATTATATTAATTGATAATTTTTATTGTTATTAGTTTAATATCTTAATAAGTCATTCCTCACCTCCGAATTCCTAAGGGTGGATCAATTATTGTTGAGTTAATTAGTGTTCAATTAAATGCAATGGGAAATTAGTACAGTTGGAGGGGGGGAAAAAGGGAAGGAAAAAAAAAAGTTACTTGTTGCACATGCACCATTATTTGCGTGCATTTTTCACTTTTCTTTTCTAACCATTTGTGTTTTTAGATTTTTAAAGTAACTTTTGGGAGAAAAATTTGACCATTCCTTGATCTCATATCAATACTCTTCTTAGGCTTTTCCTTTAAATGTAACGTGGCTTGGTGCATTTCGGCTGTCACTTGTATTTTTGACTCTTCATATAGTCTTATTTGGGTGGATATGACAAAGAGGAGAAGGCCACAAGAGCTGATGATTCGGCAGCTCTAAAATACTGGGCCCCTATCCCAATGTTAAAAAACTGGTAAAAAAGAAAAGGTAATGGGCTTTTGGTTATTTTCTCTCACCAATTTTTATTAAAAAAATTAATTTTTTAATTTTTTAACTTTTAAATCACTTGTAATTCAATCTCTCAACTGATTTATTATAACTCAATCTCTCAATTATGATTTACCCATAACTCAGTTTCTCAACTTTTGAATCACTTATAAATTAGCCCCTTAACTTTTATTAATTTTTTTTCATGTTACCTTATATCTCACATCAATAAGAAAGAAGATGATATTTTAAAATAATATATGAATATTTTTTTATCCCTCTTATTTGATAAGAAAATTTTTTAAAAAATTAAAAAATAAGAACTGAGTTATAGAAAAATGAAAAATTGAAACTAAATTACAATAAATTATAGTTGAGAAATTGAATCATAACTCGAAATTAAATTATAAATAAATTAAAAATTAAAAAATTAAAAGATTAATTTTTTCTTCTTCCTCTCCTCTTGCATTCGGTGGCTTCAAACAGACAAAAAGAGAGAGAGAGAGAGAGTGTGTGTGTGTGTGAAAACGCGTCTTGCTCCACTGCCTTTCTCCTCTTCGCTGTCGTTCTTCATTCGTCTCCCACCGCTGCGGAATTATCTATTACCCTTTCCCTCCGCGGTTCGTTTGTTTCTGCAGCGTTGGATGGTTGAGTCTCTTCCCCTGTTTCTTTTTGGTTTCACGGTTGATGAAGATAAACGTGCGGGAGTGTTCAGCGTTCATCTCTTCTTCCTCCTCTCCGTTCATCTATTGCCAGCAGCTGTGGGAATCATCGTCCGTCTACCACTGTGATTGATTGTTCCGTAAGCTTGTGGTCTTCTCCTCCATTCTTATTATTGCTGATTTTTTCCTCTGTCGTTCATGTCGTACTGTGGCTGTTTCTATTTCCTTCTCCTTCATTCCTTCTGTGTGCTACCGGTGGGTACGCAGGTGCTGTTTCCATTGCTATAGGTGATTCAATCTGCTGGTTCTTCCTCCTTCCCCTGCTCCGCCACCGGTCTGTTCTGCTTTTCTTGGTCTCGCGTCATCCCTGTTCAAGAGTAGGTGCAGAAATTTCAGCTCCCTTCCTTTATTTCTACATTTGGATTCTTGGTGAGTTGAACCCCATCTCCCTTCTCTCCTTGCAATAGATATGTGCGTGTGTGTTTTGATTGACTTGTTATGGAATTGATTCTTGATGGAAATTTGCTTACGTTGAAGTAAAAAGATTGGGGATGCCTAAATATATATATATATATATATTGAAGTATTGATAATGTATATTTGGGAAGAGATTTTGAAGAGGAAGGAATTTTGTATTATAGTTTGAATATAGACGCACATAATGTATTTGCTAAAATGTTTAAAAGAAGAGTTTGGTTGGAATGGAATAAATTAAGCATATTCATTATATGAATAACTGAAATTTGGATTTAGATTATTTAATCTTCATGTTGGAAACTTAGAAGGGTATGAATATAACTAATATATATATATATATATATATCCATTATGGTGGAAAGTTTGGGCTATTAAAGTGAACTTGATGCTTGTATTAAAAAAAATTAAAAGAAAAGGAAAAAACAGGTAGATTTCTTTTAGATTTGATAATGTTAAGACAAACGATTAATTATGGTGATATATATTAGTGGTTAAATTTCATTGTTGCTTTGTACATGAGAAAATTGGGTTAAGCTATATATATTTTTTAAATTTGTTTTGGACTTTGAATTGCGAATGTGTTCTTTAAGTTGTTGATTAATTGCCTCAAATATTTTAATGAGTTTGTGTTGAGGTTATGAAGTTTTGTAAGTGTAAGAAAAAGGACACTTTACATGTTTTGGATAAACTGTATTCATGAAGAATTATTGAAAACCTCAGTGATAAATTATGTATTGGTTATAAAGGGAAGATGGTATGAGTGCAATATAAGGATATCATTGTGAGCTGGAAAAAGAAATAAGATTTCTTTAAATATAGTTATAGGGTCAATGACAAATATTGATTGAAGAATTTTTGATAAGTTCTAGATAAGATAATGGGTTAATAAATTTTTTGTAGTATATGAAATAGATTTATTGTTAAATAAAGTTATTTACTCTTCTTGTCTAAGTAATAGTAGAGCCGATAATTTGGGCCAAGCTCGACGGGCCAATCCGAATTTCTTAAAAAATTTAGGGCCAAGTTCGAAAAAAAATTAATTTTTTATTGTTCGAGCGTATTCGGGCCACCCGAATAAGCCTGAGGAAATTCAGGCCAAGCCCGATTGGGTTTGGGCTTGGCCCAAATACCCGAATAAAAAAATAAATTTTTAAAAATATATAAAATATGATAAATATTAATTATTTTTTCAAGTTTTATATCATTTTATACCAAAATACTATATATATGAGTGTTTTAATATATTTATTTTAAAAAAATTAAAAATAGTTATATTTCATATTTTTATTATTTTTAATCAATAAAATATCTCAAAATAATATTTAAAATATATTTTAATATTAATTTTTATATTTTAAGACCCAATTTTTTTTAAAAAATTGAGTCCTATAAATCATTTGCGTAAAAAAAAATAATTTTATATTTTTTTATAAATTAAGATAATTAATTTTAAAGTAAAAATAAAAATAAAAATAATTTAAAAAATAAAAGTTAGACATATACGAATTTCTGACTCTACTACTAGATAAACATAATAAATAGAGTAATATTCTTGAATAATTACTTGGTTATTATCTATGCTAAACTTCGTTAAAAATTAAGAATAAACTAGAGTAAGAATCCCTTATATATAAGAGTTAAACAATATAAAAAGTTAAAGAAAAATAATTTAAAAAAATAATATTTTACTCATAATTAAATAAATTTTTTATATATAATGATAGCAATTTTTTTTATATTCATAAAAATGAAAAGTATAATTTACCTAAAAGTTATTAAAAACTTTGAACTAATCAGGATAATAATTTTAAGTTAGTAGTCTAACTGTAATTGAATTGAGATTAATTTAATCATAATTAAAATAATATAATTTAATTAAAATATATAAAATATTTATATATAACTATGATAAGAGCAATATTTAAATAATTAAGACATTAATTTACAAATAAAGGAAATATTAATGAATAAATTATATATAATACAATAAAATAATAACAGAGCTACTTAAGTATAAAGTTGATAAGTTATTTTTTATTTTATTCTTTTAAAATTAAGATAATATTTTACGCTTAATAGAATTATTTAAAAATTAAAATTAGTTCAAAAAATAAAAAAATACTTTTAAAAATTTTTAGGTATTCGGGCTGGCCCGAATAAGCTTGAAACCCAAAGGTGTTAGGGCTGGACTTGGCTATATGGGCTTTTTAAAAGGAGTAGGATATTTTAAGCTCGATCCGAATAAGCCCGGCTCGTCCGAATTACCAGCTCTAGGTAATGGAGTAGCAAAAAGGCAATTGAGAGGTGTTTAGAAGGAGAAAATTACTATCTTGTGAGTTTTTTAGGTAAGTGAATAGTATTTTAATGATTTGTTATCAAACTTTTTTTATTAAAAATATTGTTGTAGCATATTTATATGCCATATTCCTCTATTTATATAAACCTTTTGATTCCTAAATGTGTGTGTGTGTAAATGATAAATAAATGATAAAATGTTTTTAATTTAATCTTACCTAATGGTTTATAATCTTAATTTTATTATTGATGATTGAATTTGAAAATGTTTTCTATATAAATGAATTTTATAGAAATATTTGGGATGATTTTCTTCAAATAAGTATTCGAAGGCAATTGCTATGATTAATTTATATGTAAGAGAAATCATATTGATATTATATACATGCATGTTTGATTTTAAATGTGGGATTTAATCAGAACGTTAATTGCTAATAGCAGTTTCGTTAGTCCTTGACGCACCATGATACATCTAGCTAGTAGGGTGTTTAAAAGGTGCTAGCCATGTGTGATGGCCAACGTATGTGAAATGAAGGGATGGTTATTCGTGATCATAATACTCACGTATGATTTCATAAGTTTTGTGCCTGTGTTTGATTTCATAGGCTTGTACTCGCGCTTGTTTTTATGGCTTTAAGCCACACTTAATTATTTACTCTTACAAACTGTGTGTCCACACTTGTTAGTTAGTTACCCTCGTAGACTTTTGTTCATATTTGTAAATCGTTTTGATAAAGTTCTACTAAAGAATGAGTTTTAAAATTTATTTTCCTTGAATTTTCATTGTTTTAAAGGAAAAGATCCTTTTTGACTTATATGGATTTATATTTAACTCTGTAATTCTCCAGTGTTTAAAGCATACGTTTAAGGTTAAAAGTGGAACTTGAAATGCTAATCATTTTTCTTCTAAATTTATAAATTCATGATTTATACATTTACATGAATATTGATATATGAGATACGTGTTTTTATTATTTCAATTGACTATTTAATGAAGTTTATAATTGATTCATTTATGCTTTTTCCATTAAATTCCTACAATGATAAATTGAGACATTATTTATTGGTATGTTATTGTTGGTCTCAGATCCATTAGTCCATGTACTACCTGTCATTGTCCTTTGAGAGGCCTACAGCTATGCTAGAAGGAGACTTATTTGAAAATTATTATTATCTCTTTTATATGTAACTATAAAGATTATGTATTTCATTTTAAAAATATAACTAGGGGTTCCACATAGGCTATAATCAAGATTTTCATGTTGATTAACTATTATTTGTCTGTCGGTTGGTAGGAGCAAAGCTCCTCATAGTTGTTGTGTTGAATTTTCTGTTGAAAAGTTTTTGGGAGGTCTTATTTATTGAGAAAGTTCTGTCGAAATTCCTACAAAAGTTTTAAAATCTATTTAATATGTATTGGGAAGATCTAATCTTATGTCAAATACATTCACGGTTTAAATTTAGAAAATTCTCAAGTTAAGGCTTAAGACATATAAGTTTAAATGAATATCCTCTATTGATAACACCTAAATTTTTGGGATGTTACAATGTGCTTTGAAGGTCCATGAAGTTGGTACAACATAAGCATAGAAGAAACTTTATGGAAGATCCCCCATAACAAGTAGCATGTATGATAGACACACACTCCACAATAGGATTAATTAACCTCGAATTCGCCACAGGGGTATTCAAAAGAACACTATGTAAATTGGCAAAGCTTGTCAAAAGAAGAAAGTTCATATTCATTCATAACCAGTCTCGTCATTTGAAGATGTACATATATAATAATGGTGTATGTGAAGGAATAAAAGACTCCTTGACTAAGCTAGGGCTCTTTCTAAAAACTCTAATAGAAATCCTAATTGACAACTTTAGCCCAAAATTTAAATTCCATAAGAGGCTATTAGAGCCTAAACCACTGACAAAAAAAAAAAAAAAACATACGCAAAAATGCAAGTAAAATAGAAAAATCAGAGTCCAATTGACATAGACATGCTACTTAATGAATTCACTTGTCATGCACACGAAACACTTATTTACATATAATGGGCTGAAAATTAAACTAAAATATAATCAAAATAATCGACAAAAAAGGTTGTTAAAATCAGACAAGCCGATTAATTGCTGGCCGCATTGACTATGACGTTGGATCCTGGTCTAGTCAAGAACAATGCCATAACCGTGGAAAAAATGTAATGTCTCAAAAGTTAGACCCAAGTGCTTGTAGGAATATGAAAAAATTTTTAATTAGTAGGTTATTTTTTCAAATTAGATGGGAGCTATAAGAAGGATTTGGGATGTACTCAAGGTAAATGAAATAGAAAAGAGAGAAATCTCAACAATTAAGGGATTTCAAGGGAATTTAATTATGTTTTGTTAATCTGTATAATTCAGTGGTTTTGTTGGTTCTCCACCAGTACAAAGGTCATGACGAATAATAAAGAGTAAGTAAAGTAAAAGACTATGCAAGTTCAATTAAATTGAGGAAAACACAAATAGTTCGACAAGGTTGATTTTAATTTTCAAATTAGATTAAAAGCTAGAAAATGACAAAGATAAGTGATTCTTAGACTTCAAGATTAAAAACCTAGCTAGGACTACTTTTATCCTTTGCATTGTAAGCTCTTTGAAGTCAAGAACAAGCATTGAAATTAATAAGATATAGCTAATTTTTAAGCTCCAACCCTAATATGTATTATTGTCAAATTCTCAAGTTAACTCTTCAAGTTTACCATTTTTATATTTCTAGCTTATAAAATAGTATCTACTTGCTGATAGACTCATATTAGATGCAAACTCAATTACATCGCGAGTTCACTCTCCAAGTTTACTATTTTAATGTTTCTAACTCATGTTAGTTTACTTGTAAAGTTAAACTAGATACAAACTTGATTAAACTTACTAACCTCATCTATTTTTTTACCAAATTAACTAAGTTAAGTATATACTATATAGAATTCGGTCAGAGAAAAGGTAGGACCCACTTCAAAGAAAAATAAAAGTAAACTAATATTAATAAACACAAGAAATACTAAAAATAAGATGCCCTATTTTAAAATCTTTACATTGAGTATGATAATCTACCAATTTAGGTGGATTTAATTTTAATTATTTATATTTGAAATATATTTAAATCAAATTATGACCATATTTTATATTTTAGTTATTTAATCGTATACTTTTATTGGTTATTTATTAATAGAGATAAAGTCTTACAAGTTTAGATTCGAAGTTATAATTTGAGTTTAAATTCCTATTATAAATTTATTTAAACTTGCGAGCTTGACAACCTTACTATTATGGTTATGTAAGGTTAATTAGCAAGTATATCTTTATTTTACCAACGAAACCATTCATTTAAGATGCATGTATATTTCAAGTTCTTATATTATTTTATCTAAATTGTACACTTAAGCTAGTTCTCTCAAGCTTCACTCAAATAAACAAATTATTTAAATAGCGGCCAAATACTTAGCAACATTAAGATAAGAGTAAAATAAATATTCATATATCATTAATCACAAAAAGATGAGAAAATTAATGTTAATTCATACAAGGGTTCAAAGTAATCATAGAATAAAATGTTTAGCTCATAAGGATCTAGCAGTTACAAATATAAAAAATATTTGAACTTAGATTATAAGAGAGAAAAGGGAGAAGAAATAGAGGAACTCAGAAAATGAAACTTCAAATGTCTTTAAATCTTCAAATCCTTGCTTAAAGCTCTTTCAAGTCCCAAACTTTAGCAAAACCAAGCTCCCAAGGTGTCTCAACAATATAACCCGAGACAAAGCAACAGTAAATATATATTCAATCCTAAGTTCTTCAGCTAATCAAAACATTTCATTTTACTATCAGTGGTGAAAGTCAAGAATAGAGTCACGACTTTGTAGCAGCTTTGGTCAGTACTATACACTTCTCCCATGTTAATTTAACATGACTATTCACCTTTGCATTTGACTTTTTCATTTTAAAACCTTTTGAAAACATCATAAAAGGAACAAAAATGCCTCCAACACAACCTTAAATGAAATATTTTTCAATTACCCTGAAATTAACAAAATAAACCCATGCATGCAAACCCAATATAATATGCACAATTTTCTGATTTGAGTAGTCATAATATGTACGATTGTGCCAAACTATAATAAAATCTAAGGAAGATAAGCTGAAATGACGTGAAATTTTAGAAGTTAACAATTATAAATAATAGTAAGTGAGGACATAGAAAATGCTCCAGAAAAGTTGAGAGATCGATGCCTAAGAATATGAAGTAAAACTATGAAAAAGAATGTCAAAACAAGTGAGGAATTAATTGTCAGTATTCCTGATTTTAACAAAGTGACACGTTAAGTTATTAGGTAGATTAGGGGAGACCCCAGTCAACGAAAATTAGTTGCAATTATATTCACTGAATTAATATTTCAAGATAGAGAAGTTCAAAATTAAGAGCATTAAATAATTTTATATTTATTTAGACTTAATTGGGTTAATTTAGTAGTAAATGGAATTTACTTTGTATTTATATGAGGAAAAAAAATTAACCCATATATCAGACAAAATTAAAGAGACCTAATTCCCACTTAAAATCTAAAAGGAGAAATTTAAAACAGTAATATAAGAATTAATAAAAAAATTGATGTTAAAATTTTTGGATATATAGATAATTACTCTCAAGAAGGAGAATCAAGGAAGTAGTTCCATAGTCTTCAAGAGGTCAGGATTCAATTCCCGTCTAAAGGAGTTAATTGGTATTTGGTGTGAGGATTTGATTGGGAAAATTGTGTACGATGTACAGCCCTGTTTATTTGGATATATGCAAACAAAGGATTTAGATATGATTTGGTATATTTATAAATGCTATAATGGGATTGTAACTCTTGGTAGAGTTAGAATGATGTTTTGAAGCAACTTTGAAAGTTGGTGATAGGCATGCTGTCACCCAAACTTATGTCCATACGGAGAAATGTGATTTTGCTAAAATTGACATTACCAATAATTTTATTGGCCAAAATCATGTAGGATAGTGCTAATCTCCCAATTTCAGGGTCAATGGAATAGGAAGTCAAGTTTAGGCTCTAACCCCCCATTTGGATGAGAAGAGAATATGGGAGGAAAGAAAACTAAGGGAGCGAAACGATTTTTCCCAATTTTGATGATGAAGAAAAAGTTGGGGGGGGGGGGACAAAAAAGTGAGAAGAAAAATAAGGCATGGATCCACCACATTTTCTCCCCAACTTTTCTCTCCATGAGTGGAAAGATTTTGAGAAGAGATTATTCTTTTTGCATCTGCCCTCCAAAAAAAAAAAAATCCAAATTACAGTCGCACCTTCTTTCTAATTCACCCACGCTTTGGGACCATTGGCTTTCCAGTGATCTAGTATCCATCTTCGAACTCCCCTTCGATCTCCACGGCTTTGGACTCCGTTTCAGACCTCCACAATTAGGGGACTTGTATATGCTACTTGATTTAATATGAAATTTGTCATGCTTTTTTTTTTATTCCTTTTCATTTGGTGTTCATTAGTTCGAAACAATCTTTTCTTCTATGTGCTCTTGTTGGCGTTTAATATGGAACAATATCATTGATTTTATTTTTAAATTTTTAAATATAAAATTATCCATTTTGATTTTAAACTATTATATTTTATTTTAAAAAACTATCCATTTTGATGTTTAATTAGAAAAATATAAAAATATAATTTTTGACGAAATAGTTTTATTTCAAAATATTTTGATGAATTTTAATATGATTTTTCTTCGGTGTATTTTAATGAAACAATGACATAATAAATCCAAATGTAAGGGTATTATTGTCATTGTGGTTTTTGCCTATTTTGTTTCCTCTATATTTTCCTCTGTCCATCCAAACATAAGAAGTAATAACATTATCTCTCTAGTTTTCTCGCTTCTCCATTTCTCTTCTCTTTCTTTCCTCTCAACATTTCTTTTCATCCAAATGGAGTATAAAAGTATAATGTAGACTAAAGATGTATGCAATTTTTTTAATAGTGTCATTTTTTAGAAATTTGGTTTATGGATATGTTCTGTATTGCATGATAGGATTGACTGAAAGAAAGAGAAATTCAATTGGGAAGTTGGAACGGAACCCTAAAGTTGGAGAGAAACAAGTGCAAAGTCAACGAAATCAGGTAACAAACTATAATTTTCTCTTGTTTTGTGGTCAAGTGTTCATTGTGCTTTGCATGTGAAATTTTATGCTATGTTCGGGAATGCTTATGCGACTGTTTTCGTATGCCAAATGTTCTGTTCAAGAGTTGAATGAAATTCGTGCCATGTTAACTTTTAATTAGCAATGCTCGTTATGTGTTTCATTGCCATTATGCCTGTGGAAGTGGATGTTATTTGCTACTGAGATTGTGAAATCTCACCTTCCCAAACAATGTTCCAAATCTGTTACTTAGTCCAAGCAAGGGAAAGAACTCATGGAAGAGGCAAAAAAGAGGAGTACTTGATATGTTAAAAGATCATCTTGAGACTGATTTATGTATCTTGTATATAAATTTTGTTTATAATGAAGTGAGGTGCAAATATGATAATAATTTCAGTTTGAATGACCTCTAGAGTGGAAATGAATGCATGAAAGCGTTATGTACATGTTCTTAACAAGCTACGTAAAAACATGCAAATTTAAATTTATATTGCTGGATTTTGAAATTCTGTAGAAATACAATGAATTTTTTACTCCCAAGACTGACCTAAACGAGCTCGATGGAAATGGAAAATTTTACTGTGCGACTAGACTTGTTAAGGGCTAATATAAACTTGGAACCATGCTGGTTTGAGTTTTGGACACGGCTATTATAAATTTAGTCTTCTTAATTAAACTGTGTCAACTGGGTTAACAAATGTCCTGTTTCATATTTTATGTCATAGACGGCGTCTTAAGGTTTCCAACAAGTCCAAGATCACATTAGATGGAGTCCTATAACTCTAGATATGAACTTTATAAGATTGGGCACAGGACAGGCTCTAAAAAGAATGACAACTAAGCAGTTGTGAATATTTATTTAACTATAGTAAGCGGAAAGACAAAAGTCATGTTTTATAATTTTTCTTTATACAGGCCACCTAGGGATTTAAAACAAGTCTCATATCACCTAACGTGGATGAGTATGGTCTAAGACAAGAATTTTCTAAGTTTTTTTTTTGGCAGAATTAATTTTCTAAGCTAAGGTAAGAAATCCAGAAAATTGGAAAGCGCAAACCAAATGATCCTAGATGAACGATTGAACTGTATCAGTGGGCCGGGCAAGTATGTCAAATCAATTTTAATATTTTTCTCATAACGAGGACTCTTAACTTTGAAAGCATGACGAGAATGTGCTCGATCCACCTTTTCTAGAATTTTTATAAGTTAGCCTAAAATTCTAGATAATACCAAAAGTTAGAAGAATTCAAGATGGAGCTTGAATTTTCAATTCTTTTAGTTTCTTCTCGTCTCTTTGGAATTTAAGATAGCTCCCGTTGCCAGATAAGGGTTTCTAAAGTAAAATGTTATCAAACAAGTAAGAAATGTTCAAGAGACTATTTTTTTCATTTTTTTAAAAAATTCTCAATAGCTCAAAACTATGTTATTTTTTTTGTTTTTATTTGTCTTGTGGTTGATCATTCTTTAGTGTGTGTATATATATCTGATGATTCATTGGTGATTTTAGTTAATAATGGAAGTTTGTCATAGTTTGGTTAGACAATTAATATGAGAGATAAGACCAATTTATGCATAAATTATTATAATAGGCTTTTGCTTTCAATTCGAATAACTGTAGCTTAAAATACGGGGAAATAGGATTCTATCACCTCACTGAGTATTTTATGCAATTTGCAGAGAAAGGAAGCTAAAAGAGACCAAAAGTGGACGAAGAACGTAGAATCCTGGCATCTGGTTATGTCCGTTAGCGGTCGAGGGTAGCACGAGTATTAACCAGTTGTGGATAAACCCCTCTGGAAGATCCATTTCATTTCTGTTCATTCCACCACTGGATGAGCACAACATAGATGATGACCAGTGCTAGACGTGAGACGATCTCACTTCTCGCACACCTGCACAGATGAGATGAGAGAGATTTGTGCTTCGACCACAGAGACAAACATAAAACAAAGGGCTCGATTGCGGGCAAATGTGACTACAAGACGTGTGGTAGCTGTAGAATTAATCTTAAAATGAGATATTTGAAGTAGAAGGTAGAAGGTGGAAGGTAGAGCACGGCGGGTTTGAGGGGATTTTTCTGATCTGGGAGTCGATTTCCTCACTCTTTATTTATTTTCTTTAGTCAAGTCATTCTTTTTATCGGGAATTTGTTGCAATAACTCTGAGTTCTTTCTAAGTTCCCAAATAGGGTAGGGAGAAGTTGGGATGAACTTGCTCTTCGTTTGGTTTTCTTTATTTACCCATTGAAGATATGATTTATTATCTATGAGAATTTATGTTTTACATTTATATTTATCTCTCTTGCTTTGAGTTTTTTATTATATAGACAGTCACCATATATGATATGCCTATGGATTGCTTGATAAATTGAAAGGTGAAAAAGCAGCTTAAACCTAAAGAGATAAATGCAAATAACTAAATTAGGAATAATTTAGTATATGTGATGACTTAAATTGTAACTTTAAGATCAAATTAGGTTATCTTGAGCTAGTGAAAGCCAACTCAATGCTATTTAGACATACCCTAATATACTAGAAGGTAATTAAGATATTTTAAGAATATTATCGTCACTATAAATGAAGGGAAATAAAATAAATGAATTAGAGTAAGTCATCCTAATAAGAAAATCTTAATCCCTAACACTCATTTGATTGGTTGGATCATCCCTATCACTTTAATTTGGTAGTAATTTTTGCATAAGAATTTGGTTTATTTATTTTGCATTTTAAAATTAAAATGGATGGATAAGATTATGTTGGAAATAAAAAAGAAATATTTAAGATCGAATTTATGTTGATGTGATACCTCATGCGAACGGTACTTATTGGCATTTCATGAATCGATCATTGATTGTCTGGACGAGAAGATGAATCGTCTTTTTCACCTCCATCCTTAGCGACCCAACTTTTCATATTTCCGTACAAACAAATGGAACTACGTACATTTTCGGTTTCCATCAAACGCAACATTATTATTTTATGTCTTTTCTTCTTTCACTACCAGATTTTCCTATAAAAGAAGCATATACGTTTTGGGAAACGTCGATATCAAGTAACACTAGCAAATTTAAACCTGGTCTAACCGTGAAAGAAACAAGAAATCCTACGTGCTAAACGCTATTGCATGCTAGTGTCGAACTCATTTTCGGCTTCTCTACATCAATATAGTATAACCTCGTAATGTTTGGCTTATGTTATACATTAAACGACACACTGACTTTTCACGTACGTATTAAATCTTAATCTCCTCCCTAACCTCTATGGATGCATACTTACATATGTGTATATATATAACCGCTAATCTCCATTACTCTCGTATCACTCCTCACTAATATATTTCTCTTCGTACGAGCACATGCTTTGCTCCTTTCTATTCTATGATCAATTCATCTATTGAGAGTTCTACTTGTGGTCATCGCATGTCACTAGCAAGAACAGGTTAGTTCTTAATTACAGATGTGAGGGCATGTTTGGTTACCGTTCTCATTTATTTTTAGAAACTGTTTTATAATGTAATTTTCAAAATTGTTTTTTAAAATAAAAAAAATTAAAATATTTTAGTTATGTTAATTAAAAAACAGTTTTAGAAATTAAAAATAGGCTAATAATGATAGTTGTAAGCGATTAATAGTAACGGTTTATAATAGAAATTGGTCAAGTTGACTACATTTTCTAATATTTAAATATAATGTATTTTGAAAATAAAAAAGGTAAAATGAAAACAAATTTAAGATGTTTCCACTTTTTGTTTTTAAAAACAAAAATAAGAACAATTTTTGAAACAATTAAATCCAAAACACTTATCCGAACAATTTTTTAATTTTTTTTTTAAAAATCAATCAGGCCCTTAATCTAAATCTTTTTCTTTCTTTCTTTCTTTTTCCCTTCATTTAGTTTGCTGGAAGCATCAATGTGAACATTCATCAAATGTGTTTTACGTTTTAAAACATTCCCTATCGCAGGTAGTGGTTAATGATTAAATATATTTACGTTTTCTGTATTTTCACATGCTTAAGATATTTTACTTTACTTCTTAATACATTTTAATACATTTTAATATTGTGATTATTCAATCACACACACAGAGTACACTTATATTCAGGATACTGTTGTTATGGAGGAAAAGATCAGGTTAAAACAAGAGGATTACACAGCGGTTGGATCATCTGATAGGCAGGGACATCCTGCAGTACGAGGAAGAACAGGAACTTGGTTTGCGGAAATCTAATCCTTGGTAATTTAATATGGGAAAATCGCATCTAAGAACCTGTGGAAAAAATTATTCGCAAACAAAGACTAATATAAAATGGATTATTATTAAAATGAAAATATAGACTTATTTTTCTTGAATGGTATAACTTGTTATTTGTCCTTATCAGTAAATAACTTTCTTCATAGGTCCTTAGATGTGATTTTTCCTTTAATTATTTAAATTCTCTTAAGTGTACATACAAGTTACAGAAACAGGGGGACTGCATTTTTAACAAATATGGAAGATCTGAATTAATAACTTATAATATTTTGTTTAAATTAAATTAATATCGTGATTTTTTCAAGGGTATCTCAACTACATTATTAGTTATTACATATTATGTGTGTTTGTGGGGTGTTGTTAATTATTGTAGTATTGCAACGACATCCTGTAATGAATAAATTAAAAATACACAAAAAATAGTTAGCCAATCTCAGTCACCAAACCAACTTTCTTGAATCCTTATTAGAATAATATTGGGAAGAAATTCTTCGACAGATAATAAGTATATCAATATATAATATAAAATTTAATCATAATTTATAAATAGTGAGACAGTCACTTGATCCTCATACTTGATGCAATGAGCATGGCCTAAATCTAGTTATAGATTAAGCTAGTATAGTGACTTATTAACAACTTCATGTAAGTTAATAAATCTAGTTAAAATTAGTTAATTCCATCAAAATTTTAAAATTATCTTCAATGAAGTTCGTTAATTAGTTAGGAGGTTATTTACTAAGTATAGAAATATCAAAGCATAGGACAGTTAGAAAGGAAAGAAAGTCTTATATTAAAAAGGATTAAAGGGTATTTTTTCCCTTCAATTATATATTTGCAAAAAGTGTCTAGTATCCTAAACTTTTTCATAGTGCAATATTCCCCTTCGACAATTAAAAATAGTATAATATTACCTCTAGCGTTAACAAATGTTAATTTTGAATGTCAGTTGACTCAAAAAAATTGTACAAAAAGATCTACAACTACAAAAAAAAGAAACCAGAAACTATAAATAATTACCTTACCATGTAAAAAGACCAAAATATCTTTGACAGGGCTAATTATTGGACTACTATTGTTGGCAATAATACTGGTAATTATAATCTTCTAATTACCTGGTAGTTGATCAAAGTAGTCGGTTAAAATGCTATTTTAATCATTTATATAGCTAAGAAATAACATACATTAGTCTTTAATTTATTTGTAATTTAAGAAACTTAGTCAATATTAATTTTCATAAAAGGTCCTTTTTTGTAATTTTTTAAGTCAATTAATGGTCAAACTCATTCTTTTTAACAGTAAGGACAAAATTGTATTATTTTCAAATGTTGAAGGGGATATTGCACAGCAAACATAGTTAGGATACCAGACACTTCTATGTTAGTAGTTGAAGAGGCAAAAATGCCTTTAATTCATTAAAAAATTATGGGGAAGGTCTTATAATAAGGACACTAGAGAGTAACTTAGAACAATTTTCCACCAAGTCACATGTTTAGCATATCCTTAAATGTTGTCTTTTTTCACTCACGGTGCACATAGCCGTTAAGTTATAGATAATCCAGAAAGCTTGTATCATAATTATTATTTATTTATGAAGCAGTGAATCAAGGGCTAGCAACGTTAGCATTTTTAGGAGTGGACGCGAATCTGGTGCTATTTCAAACAAGAGTGATGGGACAAGATAATGCAAATGCAGCCAACAACGTAAGTGAATGGGCAGGAACAGTCTATATGTGTTCCCTTGTAGGTGCCTTCCTCAGTGACTCCTATTGGGGGAGGTACAAGACTTGTGTTGTCTTCCAAGCCATCCTTGTTCTTGTAAGTTCTTTGGATATCTCTTTTCCCCTTTGCTGAGCAATATATTAGAGTATAAGAAACATTTTATTTTTCCCCTTCAAGCAGAATTCACTTAATTATGTTAATGAAGAAAATAGAGAAATCTTTGTGATATCTTGTTAATAAACTATCTAGTATTTGATAATATAGACTAAGCTAAAAGGGAAAATGACAATTAGGGAACCCATAAGAACATTAATGATAATTACACACATTGAATTATTGAAAATGCCAATAACAGACCATGTGGTCTTTAGTTGCAATAAAAGACCATGGTTTGTTATTGAGATTTTAATATTTCAAAATTTATAATTATCATTAATGTTCTTATATGGGTCCCTAATTGTCATTTTTCCAAGTTAAAAAGTGAGAACATGATTTAGGGGGTTGAGTACCTCATCACTTAGAATGGATGAGTAAATAGCCACCCATGAGCTACCCATAGTTACAATATAATCATTATATGATGCGGCTATAATCATCAAATAATAGTTTCTAACTTCCCTAAGCAAAAAAAAAAAAAAAGAATAATTATAACCCTATCTCAAATGCCTTGCTTCATGATAAGCCAAGAATGTGTCCATGAGCATAAGTTTAAAGAAGAAAATCCAGAAAAAAAAGCTAATATTATTAAAAAGAGCCTGTCATACACTTATAAATCCCACTTTCACTTGTAAGGCTCATTAATGTGAGACTCGAGATTGGCTGATGATAAATCAAGCTTCCATTGCTTTGTATGACATCAAGTAATTTGAGAAGTTTTCTTTAATTGGGCGTTTCTCTTCTTCGATTCTGTACCAGCTATATTACAATCTTTACTTCTCATACTTTTTTGTGTTCTCATGGATGATTATATACAAATGACAGGGTCTGGGGCTATCGTCGCTAACATCCTCCAGGTT